>NC_090652.1:9149993-9304069 GCF_040937935.1 Hyperolius riggenbachi
CATGGAAGACAGCTATGCTCACCACCATACCACCAAACACACCACTAAATAGACCTGCTAACCTAAATCTTACTTGTAGACAGTCATATGAGACACATGCTGGGTGCAGGGCTTTGTGATTGGACCATGGACCATGCGATAGAGTGAGGTGCAAAATGAAATCATGCCTAGCAGAGGATGGTTTCACAATGCTAAATGCTAGGCTGGCTGTGGTGCAATTGGTTAGTGCGTCTGGCTGGTAACAGCAAGGTTACAGGTTCGATTCCATCCAGGCATGTCTTTTCCTTTTGCGTTCAACTGTTGTCCAAACACCGAGCACAAAGTTTTGCATGCGTAAAGTTTTACGCACGCAAAATACCCCATGGGGTTCAATGGCGCAGCGCGCGCACGCAAAAGGAAAAGACATGCCTGGATGGAATCAAACCTGTAACCTTGCTGTTACCAGCCAGACACACTAACCAATTGCACCACAGCCAGGCTAGCTGTGACCTAACTCTACATGGCTATCTGGGGCTCTGTTGGCTCTGTTTGGACAACTGTTGAACGCAAAAGGAAAAGACATGCCTGGATGGAATCGAACCTGTAACCTTGCTGTTACCAGCCAGACACACTAACCAATTGCACCACAGCCAGGCTAGCTGTGACCTAACTCTACATGGCTATCTGGGGCTCTGTTGGCTCTGTTTGGACAACTGTTGAACGCAAAAGGAAAAGACATGCCTGGATGGAATTGAACCTGTAACCTTGCTGTTACCAGCCAGACGCACTAACCAATTGCACCACAGCCAGCCTAGCATTTAGCATTGTGAAACCATCCTCTGCTAGGCATGATTTCATTTTTGCACCTCACTCTATCGCATGGTCCATGGTCCAATCACAAAGCCCTGCACCCAGCATGTGTCTCATATGACTGTCTACAAGTAAGATTTAGGTTAGCAGTCTATTTAGTGTGTGTTTGGTGGTATGGTGGTGAGCATAGCTGTCTTCCATGTGGTTGGCCTGGGTTTGATCCCTGGACATGTCATGAATGTGAGTATGGTTTTGAAATACTACAGATCTCTGGAGAGAGAGAGAGAGAGAGAGAGAGAGAGAGAGAGAGAGAGAGAGGGAGGAGGAGGAGGAGGAGGAGGAGGTTGGTTATTCATTTTAGGCATCTAGAGGGATAGAAACCTTTGCAAACTTTAAAATACTAAATTTCGTAATCGTAATTACGAAAATTTGCGTAATTTGCGAAAATTACGAAATTTCGATTACTGCTAAAATCGTAATTGTAGTAATTTCGCGAAATTTCGGAAATTCGTAATTAGGTCATTACGCTCATCCCTAGCACCATTACTGCTGTCAGGTGCAGCTCTGCGGAATGTTTGTTTACTATGTGTTCCGAAGCCAGTGAAAATAATGCCTGGTCTCCAGGAATGCTCTGAGGGAAAGAATTCCGCATAGCTAAACAGCCTAGGCTAAGCAATATATAGATATAGGAAGTGTTTCTGATGCGGAGACCAGAATAATTACCATAAAAGTGGGCCTCTTTACTGCATTCTATTATATGTCACTACAGGGCCTCTTCTTTACCGCATTCTGCTATATGTCACTACTGGGCCTCTTTACTGCATTCTGCTCTATGTAATGACAGGGCCTCTTTACTGCATTCTGCTATATGTCACTACAGGGCCTCTTTACTGCATTCTTCTATATGTCACTACAGGGCCTATTTACTGCATTCTGCTCTATATCACTACAGGGCCTCTTTACTGCATTCTGCTCTATGTCACTACAGGGCCTCTTTACTGCATTCTGCTCTATGTCACTACAGGGGCTATTTACTGCATTCTGCTCTATGTCACTACAGGGCCTCTTTACTACATTCTGCTCTATGTCACTACAGGGCCTCTTTACTGCATTCTGCTCTATGTCACTACAGGGGCTATTTACTGCATTCTGCTCTATGTCACTACAGGGTCTCTTTACTACATTCTGCTCTATGTCACTACAGGGCCTCTTTACTGCATTCTGTTATATGTCACTACAGGGCCTCTTTACTGCACTCTGCTCTATGTCACTACAGGGCCTATTTACTGTATTCTGCTATATGTCACTACAGGGCCTCTTTTCTGCATTCTGCTATATGTCACTACAGGGCATCTTTACTGCATTCTACTACAGTGGTGTGAAAAACTATGTGCCCCCTTCCTGATTTCTTATTCTTTTGCATTTTTGTCACACTTATGTTTCTGCTCATCAAAAACCGTTAACTATTAGTCAAAGATAACATAATTGAACACAAAATGCAGTTTTAAATGATGGTTTTGATTATTTAGTGAGAAAAAAAACTCAAAACCTACATGGAGCTGTGTGAAAAAGAAATTGCCCCCTGAACCTAATAACTGGTTGGGCCACCCTTAGCAGCAATAACTGCAATCATTTGCGATAACTTGCAACAAGTCTTTTACAGCGCTCTGGAGGAATTTTGGCCCACTCATCTTTGCAGAATTGTTGTAATTCAGCTTTATTTGAGGGTTTTCTAGCATGAACCGCCTTTTTAAGGTCATGCCACAACATCTTAATAGGATTCAGGTCAGGACTTTGACTAGGCCAAAGTCTTCATTTTGTTTTTCTTCAGCCATTCAGAGGTGGATTTGCTGGTGTGTTTTGGGTCATTGTCCTGCTGCAGCACCCAAAATCGCTTCAGCTTGAGTTAACAAACAGATGGCCGGACATACTCCTTCAGGATTTTTTGGTAGACAGTAGAATTCATGGTTCCATCTATCACAGCAAGCCTTCCAGGTCCTGAAGCAGCAAAACAACCCCAGACCATCACACTACCACCACCATATTTTACTGTTGGTGTGAAGTTCTTTTGCTGAAATGCTGTGTTACTTCTACGCCAGATGTAACGGGACACGCACCTTCCAAAAACTTCAACTTTTTGACTCGTCGGTCCATAAGGTATTTTCCCCAAAGTCTTGGCAATCATTGAGATGTTTTTTTAGCAAAATTGAGACGAGCCTTGATGTTCTTTTTGCTTAAAAGTGGTTTGCGCCTTGGATATCTGCCATGCAAGCTGTTTTTGCCCAGTTTCTTTCTTATGGTGGAGTCGTGAACACTGACCTTAATTGAGGCAAGTGAGGCCTGCAGCTCTTTAGATGTTGTCCTGGGGTCTTTTGTGGCCTCTCAGATGAGTTTACTCTGCGCTCTTGGGGTAATTTTGGTCGGCCAGCCACTCCTGGGAAGGTTCATCACTGTTCTATGTTTTTGCCATTTGTGGATAATGGCTCTCACTGTGGTTCGCAGGAGTCCCAAAGCTTTAGAAATGGCTTTATAACCTTTACCAGACTGATAGATCTCAATTACAGTACTTTTGTTCTCATTTGTTCCTTAATTTCTTTGGATCTTGGCATGATGTCTAGCTTTTGAGGTGCTTTTGGTCTACTTCTCTGTGTCAGATAGCTCCTATTTAAGTGATTTCTTGATTGAAACAGGTGTGTCAGTAATCAGGCCTGGGGGTGACTATAGAAATTGAACTCAGGTGTGATAAACCACAATTAAGTTATTTTTTAACAAGGGGGGCAATCACTTTTTCACACAGGGCCATGTAAATTTGGAGGTTTTTTTCTCACTAAATAATAAAAACCATCATTTAAAACTGCATTTTGTGTTCAGTTATGTTATCTTTGACTAATAGTTAATGGTTTTTGATGAGCAGAAACATTTAAGTGTGACAAACATGCAAAAGAATAAGAAATCAGGAAGTGGGCAAATAGTTTTTCACACCACTGTATATGTCACTACATGACCTCTTTACTGCATTCTGCTATATGTCACTACAGGGCCTCTTTACTGCATTCTGTTATATGTCACTACAGGGCCTCTTTACTGCACTCTGCTCTATGCCACTACAGGGCCTATTTACTGCATTCTGCTATATGTCACTACAGGGCCTCTTTACTGCATTCTGCTAAAGGTCACTACAGGGCCTCTTTACTGCATTCTGCTCTATGTAACTACAGGGTCTCTTTACTGCATTCTGCTATATGTAACTACAGGGCCTCTATTCTGCAATCTGCTTTATGTCACTACAGGGTCTCTTTACTGCATTCTGCTCTATGTCACTATAGGGCGTCTTTACTGCATTCTGCTCTATGCCACTACAGGGCCTCTTTACTGCACTCTGCTCTATGTCACTACAGGGCCTATTTACTGCATTCTGCTATATGTTACTACAGGGCCTCTTTACTGCATTCTGCTCTATGTCACTACAGGGCTTCTTTACTGCATTCTGCTCTATGTCACTACAGGGCCTCTTTACTGCATTCTGCTATATGTCACTACAGGGCCTCTTTACTGCATTCTGCTCTATGTCACTACAGGGCTCCTATACAGCATTCTGCTCTATGTCACTACAGGGCCTCTTTACTGCATTCTGTTATATGTCACTACAGGGCCTCTTTACTGCACTCTGCTCTATGTCACTACAGGGCCTCTTTACTGCATTCTGCTATATGTTACTACAGGGCCTCTTTACTGCATTCTGCTCTATGTCACTACAGGGCCTCTTTACTGCATTCTGCTCTATGTCACTACAGGGCCTCTTTACTGCATTCTGCTCTATGTCACTGCAGGGCCTCTTTACTGCATTCTGTTATATGTCACTACAGGGCCTCTTTACTGCACTCTGCTCTATGTCACTACATGGCCTATTTACTGCATTCTGCTGTATGTCACTACAGGGCCTCTTTACTGCATTCTGCTCTATGTCACTACAGGGCCTCTTTACTGCATTCTGCTATATGTCACTACAGGACCTCTTTACTGCATTCTGCTGTAGGTCACTACAGAGCCTCTTTACTGCATTCTACTATATGTCACTACAGGGCCTCTTTACTGCATTCTGCTATATGTCACTACAGGGCCTCTTTACTGCATTCTGCTATATGTCACTACAGGGCCTCTTTACTGCATTCTGCTATATGTCACTACAGGGCCTCTTTACTGCATTCTGCTATATGTCACTACAGGGCCTCTTTACTGCATTCTGCTATATGTCACTACAGGGCCTCTTTACTGCATTCTGCTATATGTCCCTACAGGGCCTCTTTACTGCATTCTGCTATATGTCACTACAGGGTCTCTTTACTGCAATCTGCTCTATGTCACTACAGGGCCTCTTTACTACATTCTGCTATATGTCACTACAGGGTCTCTTTACTGCAATCTGCTCTATGTCACTACAGGGCCTCTTTACTGCAATCTGCTATATGTCACTACAGGACCTCTTTACTGCATTCTGCTATATGTCACTACAGGACCTCTTTTAAACCCTCACTTTTTGGCTCCTTTTGCAGTGACTGTACAGTCGTTTCCGGAGATTATGATGAATTTCGTGTGTGTTGGGCCAGCATGGGAGAGTATGAGATGCGGATGACACACCTGAGTCCCAGCGTTCTTACACTGACACATGTATCGCCATCCATCTACCACAGCTGAGCCCCTTCACCAGACAGCCAAGCACATTTCATATCGCCATCAGAGTACAACGCTTGCCAGAATCCGAGGCACAAGATAAAAGTGTCGTGTGAGGAGAAGGCCTATCTCCAGAATTAGCAATCATTAAGCTGCTCTGAGTTATTCTAATGCAGTCATTGCTAAATAGCCACCCTATGGATTCTCTGCTCAGGCGTCACTCATCTTACAGTGTCCTCAAAGAAGAAAAGTTATGCTTTCATCACAGAACCTAGCATGACCTCTGTCCACCCCTTTCCAATCACACACACCTACCATTACAACCCCCCTACCAGAGCGGGATCATCCTCCAGGCAACCTAGGCGGGTGCCTGGGGCGTAGTGGGTTTTAAGGGGCCCAACTGCCACCTTCTCTGATCTCCCTCCACTTCAGCTTACCAAAAAGACCACAAGTGGGCAACACATCTACTAGCTTGCTTGACTAGAGCGCCATTACATCTAGTCCATCTCTGCCCCCCCCCCCCATTTTCAAACACATACCTACCATAAGCTCCGTCCTCTTGCCCTTGTCCAATTACATACACCTACCTTAAAGAGACACTGAAGCGAAAAAAAAAATATGATATAGTGAATTGGTTGTGTACTATGAATAATTACTAGAAGATTAGCAGCAAAGAAAATATTCTCATACTTTTATTTTCAGGTATATAGTGTTTTTTCTAACATTGCATCATTCTCTAATATGTGCAGATTACACAACACTCAGCATTCAAAATGATTCTTTCAGAGCAGTCTGTGAACTAATGACCTCTCCTCTGGCACATAAAAGTAAACAGTTCACTTACAGTTGAGATAATAAAAGTCAGATAACAGCCCTCTCCACAACTAAAGGGGCCCATACACTCAGCCGATTTTCTGGCCGACCGATCGATCCCGATCGATCGATCGATAGATCGATTGCAAATCGGTTGGCCAATCGACCGATCGATGGCCAATTTCGATCGATTTCTAAGGATTTCCATCGAGCTGGCAGGGTGGAAAATTTAGGTCGATCTGATGAGATTGCTTATCAGTTTGCATTGGCCTTAATGGAAATCTGATGGCAAAAAATTCCATCAGATCGAATTTCAATAGATTTCAAACTGAAATCTATTGGAATTCTATCCTGGTAAAAAATGTTCTAAAAACGCATCAGATAGATCATCAGATGCATTTCTTATCTATCTGCTGCCAATCTGACGAGTGTATGGGCACCTTAACTTAGTGGGAGAGCTTAATGGCTTGTTTGCATAGAGATAACAACTAGAGTTTCTTAACTCTTCCTGTACTGGAAACAATTAGACTGATGTATCTGATCTTAAAGTTTTATTTCTTAGCTGTACTACACATACAAATCATAATATCATCATTTTTTTTTCGCTTCAGTGTCTCTTTAACTGCTCACTAAGCCAGCACCTATTCAGTAAGGAGACTTTGGGCAAGACTCCCTAACACTGCTACTGCCTATAGAGATCCCCTAGTGTCTGCAGCTCTGGCCTAACACTGCTACTGCCTATAGAGTGCGTCCTAGTGGCTGCAGCTCTGGCCTAGCACTGCTACTGCCTATAGAGCGCCCCCTAGTGGCTGCAGCTCTGGCCTAACACTGCTACTGCCTATAGACCTCCCCCTAGTGGCTGCAGCTCAGGCCTAACACTGCTACTGCCTATAGAGTACCCCCTAGTGGTTGCAGCTCTGGCCTAACACTGCTACTGCCTATAGAGCGCCCCCTAGTGGCTGCAGCTCTGGCCTAACACTGCTACTGCCTATAGAGCAGCCTCTAGTGGCTGCAGCTCTGGCCTAACACTGCTACTGTCTATAGAGCGCCCCCTAGTGGCTGCAGCTGTGGCCTAACACTGCTACTGCCAATAGAGCGTCCCCTAGTGGCTGCAGCTCTTGCCTAACACTGCTACTGCTTATAGAGTGCCCCCTAGTGGCTGCAGCTCTGGCCTAACACTGCTACTGCCTATAGAGCACCCCCTAGTGGCTGCAGCTCTGGCCTAACACTGCTACTGCCTATAGAGTGCCCCTAGTGGCTGCAGCTCTGGCCTAACACTGCTACTTCCTATAAAGTGCACCCTAGTGGCTGCAGCTCTGGCCTAACACCGCTACTGTCTATAGAGCGCTCCCTAGTGGCTGCAGCTCTGGCCTAACACTGCTACTGCCTATAGAGCGCCCCCTAGTGGCTGCAGCTCTGGCCTAACACTGCTACTGCCTATAGAGCACCCCCTAGTGGCTGCAGCTCTGGCCTAACACTGCTAATGCCTATAGAGTGCCCCCTAGTGGCTGTAGCTCTGGCCTAACACTGCTACTGCCTATAGAGCGCCCCCTAGTGACCACAGCTCTGGCCTAACACTGCTACTGCCTATAGAGCGCCGCCTAGTGGCTGCAGCTTTGGCCTAACACTGCTACTGCCTATAGAGCGCCCCCCTAGTAGCTGCAGCTCTGGCCTATCACTGCTACTGCCCATAGAGCGCCCTCTAGTGGCTGCAGCTCTGGCCTAACACTGCTACTGCCCATAGAGCGCCCTCTAGTGGCTGCAGCTCTGGCCTAACACTGCTACTGCTTATACAGTGCCCCCTAGTGGCTGCAGCTCTGGCCTAACACTGCTCCTGCCTATAGAGCACCCTCTAGTGGCTGCAGCTCTGGCTCTTTGCATCCACAATATGCATGTTATTCTGTAATGGAATCTGAAGCACAAGGAAGCTGTTCATGAAGAGAAGACATGGAAGAGGGGGCTGCACATGGAATGGGAAGGGGGCTGCTGTTCATGGATGAGGGGGCTGCACATGGTATAGGAGGGGGCTGCTGTACATGAAAGGGAGCCACAACACACTTGACCTAGGGGCACAAAAAGTCTAAATCCGCCCCTGCATGGACTGCGACGATGAAGACAACAGGCCGGCGGCAGGAAACCATTACCTGAGCTGCAGACTCTGCCCTGAGCAAAGAAACTTTATGGGCAAAGCTAGCCCAGAAACCTCTATTATGTTCCTGTTCCCTGAATATGACAGGGCTTGTTCCACTTTCCTTTCAGAGTGAAATAATATTTACCCGGAACTCAGAAGGCTGCTAGCAGGTTGTGAGGCTATTAATTGTTGTTATTCAGCTGCGCTGGCTGAGTGCGGAAGCCTACCACAATTTAACCCAATAAATGTATATGGTAAAAAAATTAAAAAAAAGTGTCCTAGAACTCTTGCAATAAAGCAGGGGCGAAATAACAAAGCATGGGGCCCCTGCAAAAATTTCATGGACCCCTCCACCCCCCCCTACTTAAAGTGGTCTGAAACTCTGACACAACATTCAATAAAAATGTGTATTCCTACTTTTTATTACTCATACAGTTATCATATTTGCTTTTGTGCACAAGTAATATTGTCTGTTTACAAATTCCCAAAGTACAGTTTATCTGCTCTGAAGGCTGCCATTGCATTTTATTCAAGCAGCTTTTTTATAAATAAATCTTCTAGTGAGCTATTCTGAACTGTGTGTATGCTTGAGGCCCCCTGCACACTGCAAATCCGATTTGCGATTCCGATTTGCGTTTCCAATTTGCGACTCCGATTTTCTCTGGTTGCTATCAAAAGAAGAAGAAAAACGTTGAAAAAACGCAGAATGCAGTACCGATTAAAAATCGCAAATCGGAATTGCATGTAAAATTGCGTCAAAATGGGAAACGCATGTTGTGTGCAAGAGGCCCAAAGCTGAGAGAGCTCTTCTCATCTGTTAAACCCAATGGGCTCGATTCACAAAGTGGTGATAACCCAGTTAAAGACTTTAGGCGTGATAACCATTTTTATCTAAACTTATCTAAACTTATCATGCCTAAACTTATCATGCCTAAACTTATCACACCTAAACAACTTATCATGCCTAAACTGAGTTTAGGCATGATAAGTTTAGGCATGATAAGTTTAGGCATGATAAGTTTAGGTGTGATAAGTTTAGGCATGATAAGTTTAGGCATGATAAGTTTAGATAAGTTTAGATCGCGCGCAAAGTCCCGCACGCAAAGCAGCGCCATTAAACTCTATGCAAAGTGCACCAGACTTTGCTAGCGCAAAACTTTTGATCAGCTGTGCACTGCGGTGCTAACCCAGTTGGTGCTTAAACTTATCACGCCTAAAAACTTATCACACCTAAACTTATCATGCCTAAACTTATCACACCTAAACTTATCACACCTAAACTTATCATGCCTAAACAGAGTTTAGACATGATAAAGGGCTTTTCACTAGCGTGCTAACTGTTAGCACCGCTTTGTGAATCAGGCCCAATGTAACAACTGAGGAATGTAAACAAAAGATACTGTTATCTGCACTTTGGATCTGATCCTAAGCTGAAGGGGCTTTCCATGCCAGGACAAAGTGCTGTGTTTAACTGTTTGAATGCTGCTCTGCTACATTTTTTTTTTATAGTAGCTATGAAGAGACTCTGTAAAAAAATTGTCAGCCTTATTTCTTCTATCCTAGAAGTTCCTATACCTGTTCTAATGTGGTCTGGATTACTGCAGCCTTTTCTAGTTGCACTGTCTCTGTAATATATCTAATCTTCATTTCTTTGTCAAGCTTTGTCAACCCAGAGAGGAATGGGCTAGCTCTGCTGTGATAGGGAGAAGTTATGCACTGCCCTGCAGGCTCTGTGTGTGTGCTTTGTTTACTTCACTACCTGTCCATAAGGGTCACCAAGGGTAGGCAAGGTAAAGGGTGTGAACCCTGGGGGGGCAATTACATTTTTCCTGGGTGGTCCCATGAATTGTAGCTACGCCCCTGCCACAACCCCCTTAGTAACAGTGACCAGTACAATAATCTCTCCCCCCAGCAAGCATGCCCAATATAAGAAACCCCACGCCTACAAAAAGTGTGGCAAAAGAACAAAAGAGCTACCCCTTCCCGGTGCAGGATGGTGGAAGTGTCCAATTTCCATTGTTTATTAGGAAATAGTGTAAATATGTCAGCCTTCATATCCCTCTCACCTCAGGTTCTCTTTAAAGATATTTCCAGAAGGTCGAGTGGATCTCGTATGTCACTTGTGATAAATACGTATCTAATACAGAGTGGATAGTGTAATGGTTAAGGGCTCTGCCTCTGACACCGGAGACCAGGGTTCGAATCTCGGCTCTGCCTGTTCAGTAAGTCAGCACCTATTCAGTAGGAGACCTTAGGCAAGTCTCCCTAACACTGCTACTGCCTATAGAGTGTGCCCTAGTGGCTGCAGCTCTGGCGCTTTGAGTCCGCCAGGAGAAAAGCACAATATAAATGTTATTTGTCTTGAATGACCTGGATTTTGTGAAGACAAGTTCAGTGAACACAAAGTACAAATTTTGTAGAAAATAATGTGGTTAGCTCACTAAATCGCTGACGCCAGTGATTTTCGATTTTTTTTGCGCTTTTCCCACTCCTGGTGCTCCACTGCACGCTACAATTTTGTACAAAGCGTTTTTGTAAGCGCTTTTGTAGAGCGATTCTGTTTTTTCACTTCCTGGCGTTAGTCAAGAAGTGAACTCTTCCACTCTTTCAATAAATACAAGGGGGTTGTTTCACTAAACTGTGCTATCACGCCTTATCAGAGATAACACGCCTTATCAAAGTTAACACGCCTTATCAGAGTAGCATAACGAGCGCTACAAACGTATGCCTGCTAATTGGCAATGAGGAGAGCTCCACTAATCCTGCCCTGAGCCCGTAGCTCTCACTATGCTACTCTGATAAGGCATGCTAACTTTGATAAGGCGTGTTAACTTTGGTAAGGCGTGTTATCTCTGATAAGGCGTGTTAACTGCCGTGCTATGCGTTAGCACGGTTTAGCGAATCAACCCCAATGTATTTATTCATAAAAGCACGAACGCAATTTCAGGATAAAGCAATTTGTGAGAGTTTTGCGCTTTTCCAATACCTTCCATTGTAGCAAAATCGCCCAGAAAAATGGTCCTTGCAGCGCTGATATGAACTGTCCCATAAGGAATCATTGCACAAGTGCTTTTAAGGTGTTTTTAAAAATCCCTGGCGTTTAAAAAAAAAACCACAAAACGCCCTAGGTGTGAACAATCCCTTAATGCCGGCAAATTTGCCATGTGCAAACAGTGCACAGCAAGTTTACCAGTCCTTTTGAGAGCCACACTTTGCGCAACCCGAGGTACTGGGGATACGGTGCAATTTGTGCAATGCGTGCTACTCAAATGACGTAAGTACTGCTAACAGGGGTGGCCTTAGGCATGTGCCATCTGTGCACCTGCACAGAGTCACCATTCCAAGAGGGGGCCACCACATGCGCTCACCGAGGGACGGCCTGGTCACTATGGCTGCACACGTCACTGCCAGTACCTCACTTCACTGCAGCGCAGCAGGTCACAGTGACACCACGTCTGTGTGCTGTGCCAGCACCTGCGTGCGTGACTAGTAAAGGCGCTGTCTGTAGCCCCACCCCCAGCGTCCCAGAGAAAGGACACCACACGCCGAGGCAGTGGGGGCGGAGTCAAAACACTGTGGCAAATTTCAACAGACATTAAACATTTGTGTCAGGAGCATAGGGCTGCTATGTAGTGTCTACAACGGATGTGGCCATTTACCGTGCATAAGGTACCAAATTGACATGGCGGGCAAAGGGGCCACTGGTTCTTTCTCTGCCCAGGGCCACCTCGATCTTAGAGCCACCCCTGGTGGTAAACCTCTTTACCCGCATATTTTGTGAGCTAGAGCCATTGTTACTTTGCTGAGTGATTTTGCCATTCTTACCCTGGCTTGTGGTACCCGAGCTGTGTAAAGACACTTGCCTGGCGTTGCATAGCTTGGGAGGAAGGGGGGTCAGTCACCACACCTGGCCTTCTGCCGCTGGTTAGGTCATAGCACTGGTTATATGACGTGGATACGGAACCATAAATTCTCTCCTGGCCGTGGCATTGGCTCAGTGAGGTACACATTTTATGACAACCAGGAAGTTCTATGGCATTGTGCAAATTTCATATGACATAACGTAAGTACAATACCTGTGATTTATATCATCGCTGCAGAGAACTAGATGCTATCGCACAGATCCTGGCTGCTGGGAGTAAATGAGGCTTCTCGTTAGCTGTGGATGTGCACTAGAAAACAGAGAAGAGAGAATAGAGTCACTTATAAGTCTGAAGGTTACTGGAAGTCAACATCGTGCCCCTATGAGGCATGGTGGTACAGTGACCAGATTTTTCTGTGCCCAACCAGGAGGAACAGAGAGGGTGGGCTGGTCAATGTCAGGAGGAGGGCACAGGATTTTATATTACAGTACATAACAACAAGCTATGATTAAGGACTATTAGTCCGAAACAAGTCAGCTATTTGATGCATGCCTTGGTTGATTGGATATGTCCATAAATAAAGGTTAAACGTTCCTCTGACAAGGGCGGACCTCCTACTTCTTCCTGTGGTTTTGGACTTGCTGACCAGGTCGAGCACAGTATTTGGACCGGGTGGAGTGGAGCGGTGTTCACTTGCTGTGTGTACATAACAACAACGGACGCCAATCGTGTGACCACGGAGTCTGGCGGCTTGGACATCTGGGGACCAACAAGAGACATCCGAGGAGAGCCAACGAGACATCCGAGGGCCAACAAGAGACAATCGAGGGCCAACAAGAGACATCTGAAGGCCAACAAGGGACATCCGAGGGCCAACAAGAGACATCTGAGGGCCAACAAGAGACATCCGAGGGCCAACAAGGGACATCCGAGGGCCAACAAGAGACATCCGAAGGCCAACAAGAGACATCCGAAGGCCAACAAGAGACATCCGAGGGCCAACAAGAGACATCTGAAGGCCAACAAGAGACATCCGAAGGTCAACAAGGGACATCTGTGGGCAAACAAGAGACATCCGAAGGCCAACAAGAGACATCCGAAGGTCAACAAGAGACATCCGAGGGCCAACAAGAGACATCTGAAGGCCAACAAGAGACATCCGAAGGTCAACAAGGGACATCTGTGGGCCAACAAGGGACATCCGAGGGCCAACAAGAGACATCCGAGGGCCAACAAGAGACATCCGAAGGCCAACAAGAGACATCCGAGGGCCAACAAGAGACATCCGAAGGCCAACAAGAGACATCTGAACGCCAACAAGAAACATCTGAGGGCCAACAAGAGACATCCGAAGGCCAACAAGAGACATCCGAGGGCCAACAAGAGACATCTGAGGGCCAACAAGAGACATCCGAAGGCCAACAAGAGACATCCGAAGGCCAACAAGGGACATCTGGGGGAAAACCCAGGACATTGCCTGGGTCACATTTGTGCCCGGGACGGGTACCCTAATTCTGAGAACTGTACCAGATAAACTGCGGCGATTGGTCGTCACTATAATGAAGGGGTATTATAGCCTATTGGCTGGGCAGCACACAAATCCGCGTGCATGAAATAAAGGGGCGGTGAAATTTAGGCACTTGGGAGGAGCCGACAGTAGAATATCTGTATTTTACCGATATTCTAGTATTTCAGAGTGGAATTTTTAATTAATAAAATATCAGAAAATGTAACGATTTTTTAACTATAGCAAAACCGAACTCTACAGTCACACATAACCCTCCCTCTAAGATTCCTAAGCTTGACCATCACCCGTCCTGGTCGCCTAACCATAACCACCCCCTGCCCACAGGTGAAACAAGTTTTTAGCCCCCAGGCAGAGAGAACGGAACAAAAGCGGCTTCCCCTGTGGCCGTTTGGTCATTTAACCCCTTAGGCTCCTGTTTGAAGATGCAGAGGAGCAAGTGGGGAAATCACCTAAGCATGGCATGTGTAAAGTCTCCTGGAAGTTCATCTAAGCTGTGGCTTAATGTTAAAGGAACCCAGAGCTGAAGAAAATAAAACGTTTTATACATACCTGGTGCTTCCTCCAGCCCCATAAGCTTGGATCGCTCCCACGCCACCGTCCTTCGCTGTCTGCAGCTCTGGTACCTGGTCCCGTCACTTTAGTCAGTCATGGCCAGTCTGTGCAAGAGAAATGTGCTCTCTACGTATCTTTACGTATCTCTCCAGTCCACTCTTACGTCAGACTGGCCGCGACTGACAGAAGTTAAGGGACCGGAGTTGCAGACAGCGGAGGACAGCGACGTGGGAGCGATCCAAGCTTATGGGGCTGGAGGAAGCCTCAGGTATGTATAAAACTTTTTCTTTTGTTCAGCTCTGGTACACTTTTAGGCCTGGAACCCACTGAAATCCGCAAACGCAACCGCTAGCGTTTTGCCTGAGCGGTTTGCAAGCGGATTCATGCGAGTTTTCGGTCGCGTTTTGCAACAGTGTATTTTTTTCCTCAGCGGTTGTGTAGCGTTTTGCGTTTCGCGTTTTTATCCTGATTGGTCCTGTGAATTATTTTTAATTTTGTTACAGTGTGTTGAACCGCAAAACGCTAGCAAAACCGCTCAGTTTAGGTTTTGCTGAGCGTTTCTGCTAGCGTTTCAATACTTTACATTGAAGCGCTAACGCTCGCAAAATGCTGCAGGTCCTGCGTTTGCGTTTCTGGGAAACGCAAACGCTCCTGTGGAAGTTGCCCCATCCATTAACATCAGCTGAGCGTTTTGGCAAAACGCTAGCGTATCGCAGCGCTGCCAAAATGCTCAAAAAAACGCTCTTGTGGGTTCCAGCCCTAAGAAAGACTAATGCTACGTACACACATGCGACAACGATCGTTCGTTGAGGACGACGAACGAACTTTTAATTGACGAAAGAACGACCGAAGTAAAGTTAGTTGTAAAAAGTGTGTAACGATCACATCGTTAGAACGAACGTTACACCACGTAAAAGCACTTAATGCGCCTGCGCATAAAATTGTAAAGTTCCTTGGAGAAAAAGTGAAATACGCATGTCCAGCCTGGTACGAACGATCGTTTCCAACGATGTACCACTTTTGCTAACGATCGTCGGTGGTAAAAATCCGCCAAGACAGAACTTTGTTTTGTAGCGATTTGCCTCGTTCGTCGTTTGCCTTAATAGTCGTTGGTTCGTTTTTTGTAACGATCGTCGTTGGTAAAGATCGGGGAACGATCGTTACAAACGACTATAGTCGCATGTGTGTACGCACCTTAAGAAAGACTAGTAGAGACTAATGGACAGATTCAGAGCAAGCAAAGGCAGTATAACAAACATGTACATTCTAAAGGGATGTCAAAATGCCTCTACTATTGTGATGCCGTCACTGCAGGAAACAGCTTGTAATAACGCCACAACTCTTCTGCTGTTACTGAACAGGTTTTTTTGAAGTGAAGTATAGTATTTTTGTAAATTACAAAACCTACCGCACCTGTGAACATTTGTATGAATTGGCACACAAAAGTCTAAAATACTGAATGCGGTATTTTAACGGCAGGATTTTTTTTAGCGCACACCCTTTTATGAATCAAGGCCACAGACTGCTAGGCTAGATTTAATAGGCCATACTTTCAAAGTAACAGCATTTCTGCATTGCTCTAAAATATTCCTAACAGCTTGAAAGCTCCTATCCCAGATTTTTTTTTTTTTAACAGAACATCACTGAAATGGTTAAACAAAGCACTTTGTCCTGCTATTCAGCTTCCAATCCGCATCCAAACTGGAGATAACAGTATCTTTGTTTGCACTCCTATGTTGATACATGTGTGTAAACACAGTGTAACAAGTAAAAAGGAGCTCTCTAGGAAGCTCTCTGTGCTTCAAGCACACAAACAGCTCAGAACAGCTAATTAGAAGATGTTAATATATAATAAAAAGCAGTTGGAATAAAATGCAATGGCATTTCAGGGCAAAGATAAATTACACTTTGGAAACTTGTAATTTGTAAACAGACAATATTACTTATGCACAAAAGCAAATATGGTAACTGTATGAGTAATAAAAAGTAGCAAAACACATTTTTATTGAATGTTATGTCGGAGTTTCAGACCACTTTTAAGGCCTCTTTCACTGTGGGAGATTGCGGTTTGATGCAACGTTAAAGTCGGAACACAAAGTTACACAGCAACGTGCCCAAAAAGTCGCAATGCAGCTTTACCAACGCATACAGTATATAGTAGAAAATACAGGAAATAAAAAGTATGTCTCCAAGTCATTACTGAGCATGTGAAAACAGTCCAGCACAGCTAATAACATGTATAACGCACAGCATGCAGCACTTTCACTTAACGTGCAGCGCTAGTCACCAACCCAACGTGTGCACTGTGAACGATTTGATTTTTCATTGCAGTGCGTTATTGCTGCAGAAGATGTCAGTGCTATATAAATACATAATAATATTATGGTAGGACATTAGACTATGACTATGGTAGGATTAGAGTGTGAGCTCCTCTGAGGACAGTCATTGACATGACTATGTACTCTGTAAAGTGCTGCAGAAGTTGTCACTGCTATATAAATACATAGATTGTGAGCTCCTCGGAGGACAGTCAGTGACATGACTATGTAATTTGTAAAGTGCTGCAGAAGATGTCAGTGCAACGAAACTTGGTATACAGATCCCTTACTACCTGGGATGATATGTTCTGGGGGTCTTGCGTCCCCCCTGCACTACTAGGCGGAGCTACAAACAGCTAATCAGATTTCACCCATTCATGTCAATGGAAAAAATGTGAAAGGCTGCCATTCTCACAGTAATCAAGCCAGAGTCCTCACACTTGGCACAGGTGGTCACTTGGTGACCGAGGTTACAAATCCAGGAAAAGTGGGCGGAGCATAAAACAGCCAATCAAATTTCAGCCATTCATTTTAAATGGGAAAATGTAAACTGCAGCCATTTTTAGAATGTTAATTGCAGGGATCTCAAACTTGGCACACTTGGTGCAAGGGTGCGGAGCCACAAACAGCCAGTCAGATTTCTTTGCTGGATAAAAGGCTTCCATTCACACATGTTTGATGCCAGGAACCTGAAAGCTCACAAACTTGGTCATTGAGTGACTGTGTGTCCAGGTTACAAAAAGTGGGTGGAGCCAAAAACAAATTTCACTGGGAAAATATAAACTGCAGTCATTCTTACACTGTCTGTCAATGGCAGGGTTCTCAAACCTTGCACAGTTGGTCACTGGATGACTGGGATTACTATTCAGGAAAGTGGGTGGAGCCTACAACAGCCAGTCAAAATTCACCTATTGATTTTCAAAGGGAATATTTACATTGCTGCCCTTCTTACACACTTAGTTGCAGAGGCCTTAAACCTGGTACAGTCAGTCACTGGGAGACTCAAATTCTGTAAAGGGGGCGGAGCCACAAACAGCTAATCAGATTTGTTTAATTTCTATGGAAATATACAAATTATTGATACCAAGGACCCCAAAGCTCATAAACTTGGTCATTGAGTGACTGTATGTCAAGGTTACAAACAGTGGGCGAAGTCAATAACTAAATTTTTTACATGGGAAAATATAAACTGCAGCCATTCTTACACTGTTAATGGCAGGGTTCCCAAACTTCTCACAGTTGGTCACTGGGTGACTGGGATTAATATTCAGGAATGTGGGTGGAGCTTACAACAGCCAATCACAAATTCACCTATTGATTTTCAAGGGGAATATTTGCCACTTTTACACTGTCAATGGCAGAGGCCTCAAATCTGGTACAGTCGACTGGGGTTCAAATTCTGTAAAGGGGAAGGAGCCACAAAAAGCCAATCAGATTTGTTTCATTTCAGTGGGAAAATTTAAATTATTGATGTCAAGAACCACAAAGCTCACAAACTTAGTTATATAGTGACTGTGTGTCAAGGTTTGGAAAAGTGGGTGGAGCCAACAGTGCAGTTATTCTTACACTGTTAATGGCAGGGTTTTCAAACTTGACACAGTTGGTCACTGGGGGACTAGAAGTAATATTCAGGAAAGTTGGTGGAGCTTACAACAGCCAATCAAAATTTACGTATTGATTTTCAAGCGGAATATTTACATTGCTGCCATTCTTACACTGTTAATGACAGAGGCCTTAAATCTGGTACAGTCTGTTATTGGGTGACTGGGGTTCAAATTCTGAAAAGGGGATGGGGCCACAAACAGCCAAATTTTTTTAATTACTATGGGAAAATGCAAATTATTGATACCAAGGTTCCCAAAGCTCATAAACTTGGTCATTGAGTGATTGTATGTCAATGTTAGAAACAGTGGGAGGAGCCAAAAACAGCCAACTTTTTACATGGGAAAATGTAAACTACAGCTTTTCTTACACTGTTAATGGCAGGGTTCTCAAACTTGACACAGTTGGCCACTGGGTGACTGGGATTAATATTCAGAAAAGTGGGTGGAGCCTACAATAGTCTATCAAAACTCACCTATTGATTTTCAAGGGGAATATTTAAACTGCTCCCATTCTTACACAGTTAATGGCAAAGGCCATTAGTGACTGGGGTTAAAATTCACTAAAGGGGTGGAGCCACAAATGGCCAATCAGGTCTCTTTGCTGAATAAACTGTTTCCATTCACACAATTTTGATGCCAGGAGCCCGAAAGCTTACAAACTTCATTGAGTGACAGCGTGTCAAGGTTACAAAAAGTGGGCATAGCCAATTACAAATTTCACTGGGAAAATGTAAACTGCTGCCATTCTTACACTGTTAATGGCAGGGTTCTCAAACTTTGTTGGTCACTGGGTGACTGGGATAAATATTCAGAAAAGTGGGTGGAGCCTACAAAAGCCAATCAAAATTCACCTATTCATTTTCAAGGGGAATATTTAAATTGCTGTCATTCTTGCACTGTTAATGGGACAAGACTCAAACCTGGTACAGTTGGTCATTGGGTGACTAAGGTTCAAATTCAGAAAAGGCCAGGGCCACAAACAGCCAATCAGATTTAGTTCACTTCAACGGGAAAATACAAATGTATTGATGCCAAGGACCCCAAAGCTCACAAACCTGGTCATTGACTGTGTTAGGATTAGAATAAGTGGGCAGAGCCAACAGCAGCCAAATACATACCCGGGCAATGCAATAATATCACCATAGGAAAGAACTTGTTGGGCACAGCAGCATAGACACAGGGGCGTAGCAATAGGGGGTGCAGAGGTAGCGACCGCATCGGGGCCCTTGGGCCAGAGGGGCCCCGAAGAGTCCTCCCTCAACTACAGTATTAGCTCTCAATTGGTCCTGTGCTCATAATAATCACTTCTAATAGATACTTTGAACAGTGGTAATCATTAACAAACTGTTCCCCATCCCCTTCTTGCTCCTCTGACACTGTAGTTGCCATTGGCAGGGATTGCTATGTATAGAGTGCTTGGGGGTAATCAGTAACAAGCTGCTCCCCGTCCCCTTCTTGCTCCTCTGACACTGTAGTTGCCATTGGCAGGGATTGCTATGTATAGAGTGCTTGGTGGTAATCAGTAACAAGCTGCTCCCCATCCCCTTCCTGCCCCTCTGACACTGTAGTTGCCATTGGCAGGGATTGCTATGTATAGAGTGCTTGGGGGTAATCAGTAACAAGCTGCTCCCCGTCCCCTTCTTGCTCCTCTGACACTGTAGTTGCCATTGGCAGGGATTGCTATGTATAGAGTGCTTGGTGGTAATCAGTAACAAGCTGCTCCCCATCCCCTTCCTGCACCTCTGACACTGTAGTTGCCATTGGCAGGGATTGCTATGTATAGAGTGCTTGGGGGTAATCAGTAACAAGCTGCTCCCCGTCCCCTTCTTGCACCTCTGACACTGTAGTTGCCATTGGCAGGGATTGCTATGTATAGAGTGCTTGGGGGTAATCAGTAACAAGCTGCTCCCCATCCCCTTCCTGCACCTCTGACACTGTAGTTGCCATTGGCAGGGATTGCTATGTATAGAGTGCTTGGGGGTAATCAGTAACAAGCTCCTCCCATCCCCTTCTTGCTCCTCTGACACTGTAGTTGCCATTGGCAGGGATTGCTATGTATAGAGTGCTTGGGGGTAATCAGTAACAAGCTGTTCCCCATCCCCTTCTTGCTCCTCTGACACTGTAGTTGCCATTGGCAGGGATTGCTATGTATAGAGTGCTTGGGGGTAATCAGTAACAAGCTGCTCCCCGTCCCCTTCTTGCACCTCTGACACTGTAGTTGCCATTGGCAGGGATTGCTATGTATAGAGTGCTTGGGGGTAATCAGTAACAAACTGCTCCCCATCCCCTTCCTGCACCTCTGACACTGTAGTTGCCATTGGCAGGGATTGCTATGTATAGAGTGCTTGGGGGTAATCAGTAACAAGCTGCTCCCCATCCCCTTCCTGCACCTCTGACACTGTAGTTGCCATTGGCAGGGATTGCTATGTATAGAGTGCTTGGGGGTAATCAGTAACAAGCTGCTCCCCATCCCCTTCTTGCACCTCTGACACTGTAGTTGCCATTGGCAGGGATTGCTATGTATGGAGTGCTTGGGGGGTAATCAGTAACAAGCTGCTCCCCGTCCCCTTCTTGCACCTCTGACACTGTAGTTGCCATTGGCAGGGATTGCTATGTATAGAGTGCTTGGGGGTAATCAGTAACAAGCTGCTCCCCACCCCCTTCTTGCTCCTCTGACACTGTAGTTGCCATTGGCAGGGATTGCTATGTATAGAGTGCTTGGGGGTAATCAGTAACAAGCTGCTCCCCACCCCCTTCTTGCTCCTCTGACACTGTAGTTGCCATTGGCAGGGATTGCTATGTATAGAGTGCTTGGGGGTAATCAGTAACAAGCTGCTCCCTATCCCCTTCTTGCACCTCTGACACTGTAGTTGCCATTGGCAGGGATTGCTATGTATAGAGTGCTTGGGGGTAATCAGTAACAAGCTGCTCCCCATCCCCTTCTTGCACCTCTGACACTGTAGCTGCCATTGGCAGGGATTGCTATGTATAGAGTGCTTGGGGGTAATCAGTAACAAGCTGCTCCCCGTCCCCTTCTTGCACCTCTGACACTGTAGTTGCCATTGGCAGGGATTGCTATGTATAGAGTGCTTGGTGGTAATCAGTAACAAGCTGCTCCCCATCCCCTTCTTGCACCTCTGACACTGTAGTTGCCATTGGCAGGGATTGCTATGTATAGAGTGCTTGGGGGTAATCAGTAACAAACTGCTCCCCATCCCCTTCCTGCACCTCTGACACTGTAGTTGCCATTGGCAGGGATTGCAATGTATAGAGTGCTTGGTGGTAATCAGTAACAAGCTGCTCCCCATCCCCTTCTTGCACCTCTGACACTGTAGTTGCCATTGGCAGGGATTGCTATGTATAGAGTGCTTGGTGGTAATCAGTAACAAGCTGCTCCCCATCCCCTTCTTGCACCTCTGACACTGTAGTTGCCATTGGCAGGGATTGCTATGTATAGAGTGCTTGGGGGTAATCAGTAACAAGCTGCTCCCCATCCCCTTCTTGCTCCTCTGACACTGTAGTTGCCATTGGTAGGGATTGCTATGTATAGAGTGCTTGGTGGTAATCAGTAACAAGCTGCTCCCCATCCCCTTCTTGCACCTCTGACACTGTAGTTGCCATTGGCAGGGATTGCTATGTATAGAGTGCTTGGTGGTAATCAGTAACAAGCTGCTCCCCATCCCCTTCTTGCACCTCTGACACTGTAGTTGCTATTGGCAGGGATTGCTATGTATAGAGTGCTTGGGGGGTAATCAGTAACAAGCTGCTCCCCATCCCCTTCTTACAGCTCTGACACTGTAGTTGCCATTGGCAGGGATTGCTATGTATAGAGTGCTTGGTGGTAATCAGTAACAAGCTGCTCCCCATCCCCTTCTTGCACCTCTGACACTGTAGTTGCCATTGGCAGGGATTGCTATGTATAGAGTGCTTGGGGGTAATCAGTAACAAGCTGCTCCCCATCCCCTTCTTGCTCCTCTGACACTGTAGTTGCCATTGGTAGGGATTGCTATGTATAGAGTGCTTGGTGGTAATCAGTAACAAGCTGCTCCCCATCCCCTTCTTGCACCTCTGACACTGTAGTTGCCATTGGCAGGGATTGCTATGTATAGAGTGCTTGGTGGTAATCAGTAACAAGCTGCTCCCTATCCCCTTCCTGCACCTCTGACACTGTAGTTGCCATTGGCAGGGATTGCTATGTATAGAGTGCTTGGGGGTAATCAGTAACAAACTGCTCCCCATCCCCTTCCTGCACCTCTGACACTGTAGTTGCCATTGGCAGGGATTGCTATGTATAGAGTGCTTGGGGGTAATCAGTAACAAACTGCTCCCCATCCCCTTCCTGCACCTCTGACACTGTAGTTGCCATTGGCAGGTTTTGGTGCGTCGTATCAATTGTTATGTAGAGAGTGCTTGGGGGGGCCCCATTGTAAAACTTGCATCGGGGCCCACAGCTCCATAGCTACACCACTGCATAGACAGACCCGTGTCTTGCATTTGATGGGAAGGTCAGATGCTGGCTTTCACCTCTCTCTCTGTAGGTCACTATCCAGGAACGGAATACATCGATTTAGTGCATCTGTACAGTGAGAAACAGCTTTTTTTATGAGACTCAATAAATTTGCAACTTATTTCTACAACACAATCCTGGCTGAACATCGTGCTGGTTTCACCTTTACCTCTTGTTAATTACACTGATGTGTCTGCACAAAACAAGGACAGCCAGTCTGCAGACACCCACTTCTGTAAATGTCACCCACATGTCACCCAAAACACCCACAGAGGGGAGCCTAGTGCCAAGCCTAACCAAGATGGAAAAATGTGCTCAAAAATTAAACCTCATCTGAAAGAAATACTTGTCCTGGTCCTTCTACTTACCAGCTGGGAAAGCTTATAGGGCAACTGAAGTGAGAGGTATATGGCGACTGCCATATTTATTTCATATTAAACAATACCAGTTGCCTGGCAGTCCTGCTGATCTATTTGGCTGCAGTAGTGTCTGAATCACACACCGGAAAAAAGCATGTGGCAAACATAAAGGGCAACTGAAGTGAGAAGACTATGGAGGCTGCCATATTTATTCCCTGTTAAACAATACCAGTTGCCTGGCAGCCCTGCTGGTCTGTTTGGCAGCAGAAGTGTTTGAATAACACCAGAAACAAGCATGCAGCTAGTCTTGTCAGATCTGACAATAATCACAGATACACCTGATATACTGCATGCTTGTTCAGGGTCTATGGCTAAAAGTATTAGAGGCAGAGGATCAGCAGGGCTGCCAGGCAACTGGTATTGATTAAAAGGAAATAAACATGGCAGCCTCCATATACCTCTCTCTTCAGTTGTCATTTAAAGAGGAACTGTAGTGAAAAAAACGTCATTAATAAGAATTGTATATATATATTTTTTTTTTTTACAATATTCACCAGGCAGCACGGTGGTGTAGTGGTTAGCGCTCTCGCCTTGCAGCGCTGGGTCCCTGGGTCAAATCCCCGGCAGGTCAACATCTGCAAGGAGTTTGTATGTTCTCCCCGTGTCTGTGTGGGTTTCCTCTTGGCACTCTGGTTTCCTCCCACATCTTAAAAACATACAGATAAGTTAATTGGCTTCCCCTGAAATTGGCCCTAGACTCCGGTACATACACTACATGATATAGACATATGACTATAGTAGGGATTAGATTGTGAGCTCGTCTGAGGGACAGTTAATGACAAGACTTGAAGACTACATACTCTGTACAGTGCTGCAGAAGATGTTGACGCCAAATAATAATATAAATTATTTAGTTAGCATTTGCCCATTTTAACATTTGTCTTCTTTCTGATTTACATTCTGCAATTTATCGCAGGGGGCGACGTGATTGCTGAGACAAGGTCAATTATGAGGATCATGCCCCAACTCTGCACCCCAGGACTGTCAGGACCCCATTAGCGCTAAGGCTCCACAGCGATGACAGGGCTCACAGGGGCAAGTCTTACACCCTTGACCAAGGCCAGGAGCTTGCAGTACAACTTTTACATTGGGCTATCTCTAGCCATACCTCCCAACTCTTTGAGATCAAAAAGAGGGACACTTAAGCCACACCCCTGCCACACATCTAGCCACACCCCCAACACACCCCTAGTCACGCCTACCATAAAGATTTCATAAGAAAAATATGTTCTTTTTACGATTCAAACCACACTGATCCTTTCTATCCTGGTTCATTTTCCTTCATATTAACATTTTAAAATTAGTAATATATCAATGTAAAGAATGGAAATAAAGTTTTAAGACAATTAAACACATTTTGTAGTAGAGAATTATAATATTTACATAGAAAGAGGGACAAAGTCCTGAAAGAGGGACAACTGAGGAGGAAAGAGGGACTGTCTATCCTGGTTCATTTTCCTTCATATTAACATCTGAAAAAAAGGAATATATACATTTAAAGGATGGAAATAAAGTCAATTAAACACATTTTCCAGTAGAAAAACACATATTTTACATAGCTCTGTACATCAGTCCTGAAAGAGGGACACAGGAGGAGAAAAGAGGGTTAAAGGGGTGTGGTTCCTAAAGAGGGACTGTCCCTCCAAAAGAGGGACAGTTGGGAGCACTCTACGCCTGCACACAGGGGCGTAGCAATAGGGGGTGCAGAGGTAGCGACCGCATCGGGGCCCTTGGGCTAGAGGGGCCCCAAAGGGCTCTCCCTCAACTGCTGTATTATCTCTCTATTGGTCCTGTGCTCATAATAATCACTTCTATAGATGCTTTGAATAGTGGTAATCATTAACAAACTGTTTCCTATCCCCTTCTTGCACCTCTGACACTGTAGTTGCCATTGGCAGGTTTTGGTGCGCCGTATCAATTGTTATGTATAGAGTGCATGGGGGGCCCCATTGTAAAACTTGCATTGGGGCCCACAGCTCCTTAGCTACGCCACTGCCTGCACATGACGTCATAATGCTGGGGCCAGAGGGGAAGATTGGAGAATGGGGGGGGGGGGGGGGGCAGTGGTGAGCACAGAGGCGGCCTTAGAGTATGCGGGGCCTGGGGCGAGTGTCACATGCGGGGCCTAGAGCCATAAGTGCTAGTATAGTGCCCAGTATAGAGCCCAGTATAGAGCTAGTATAGTGCCCAGTATATAGCAAGTATAGTGCCCAGTATATAGCTAGCATAGTGCCCAGTATGTAGCTAGTATACAATAATAATGATCCCCCAGCCCCAGTGTCCCGCCCAAATTTACTAATTAGCTAACGGCCCCACAAATAATCCTCCCACCTGGTACAGGAGTCGGACCGGTATTTGCTCTGCCTGGCCTCTGTCCAGGTCCGGCGGCTGCTGCTGCAGACAGTGGCTCCTGCTCGCTCAGTCCTGGTCGGCTCTTCAGGTCGGGCTGCCGCGGGGAGAGCTCTCTCTGCGCATGCATATGACGTCATTCGTGACGTCACCGCAGAGCGCACCCAGCAGCCGGGCAGCAGAGGAGGGAAAGGATGCCGATGCGCTCCACACATACAGGAAGCGCATCGGGTCAGTGAGCCATCGCCGGCGGTGGCCGCCCGCGCAGCAGACTCTGAATATTAAATTAGGCCGGCTCTGAGTGGCGGTGCGCGGGGCCTCTTCAAGCGCGGGGCCTGGGGCGATTGCCCCACTTGCCCCCCCCAAAGGCCGGCTCTGGGTGAGCATCAGCACAGCTCAAACCCCCCCCCCCCCACCCCCCCACCCCTTCCATTTCTCATCTTTATTTGGGCTCTGGTATCTTTTAAGGGAGGTGTAAGCAGGGGGAGGGGATATGTATGTTTATTAATGGCATTCCAACCACAATTCAAAGTACATAGAACTGATCATCACTACCAACATAGCGGCACCAACGTAGAGCTAATGCAGGGATATGGAGGCTGCTATAGTTTTTTCCTATTAAGCAATACCAGTTACCTGGCAGTCCTGCTGATCTCTCTGGCTGCAGTTGTTTCTGAGTCAGACTCCTGAATCGAGCATGCAGCTACTCCAGACTTCGGTCAGAGCACCTGATCTGCCGCATGCTTGTTCAGGGGCTATGGCTAAATGTATGAGAGGCAGAGATATAGCAGGACAGCCAAGCAATCTGCATTAGTTTAAAAGGAAATAAATATGGCAGCCTCCATATCCCCCTCACCTCGGGTTTCTAAAGGATTGGCACCTCTGGTGCAGGTGACCCCGTGCAGACAAGGCCTATGTGGGGGGTGGTGCCGCTAGTAAACAATATTATTAACTTACAATACTGATGTTTCACTACGCTCTGCCCGACACCGATTCCCACTTTTTTCTGAGTGTTTTAGCTCAATAGAAAGTATAGAGAAATCGCAAAAAAAAGTGCTTTGTATAGCGATCTCCCGAGCGCTTTTATAAATAAACGAGGTGACCTAAGACCATTTAAAAATAGGCTCTAGGTCTGCCACCGCCACATGTCAGCGCGCAAGTAGTAAAGTTGATCTGTCAGCACACCAGCTTCTCAATGAGCGTAGTTTATTTCCAAGTCACATGTCAACGCTATGGTTAACAATTGTTTTGGGGCCACTCAGGGTCCCCTTCTTCAGAACAGTGCAGACAAAAGTTTTGTCTGCACTGTTCTTTTATCTATTGAAGGCATCTATTGGAACGATTCTCCGCAAAAACGTAACGTATATTCCCAGCATTAGGCAGACATGGCAGATAAGCCCATTTGAAAGCACAGGATGTTGACAATATGTCTGCTTCCATGAATCAGGAAGTAAAAACACTGCAGATTTATTTTAGGATCTGTATCAGCTGTAACAAAGAAATGTTTTTCTGTAAAGGTTATTATGCTGTTGCTTATCTTTTAGATCAGAGAGGAAGTTCTGAGTTCAGGTCCGCTTTAAGAGACACAGAGGTCACATTCTGGTGTGAGCAGGTTTCAGCTGATAAGGCGTATTGCGCTTATTGCAAATAAACGGCTATTGATATTAAGCACGTCCTCAGGATACTAGCTGGGCGAGTCATTTGTACAGAATGGATGTGTATAGGTCAGGGGCGCAGACAAGACAGCGGCGTTATCTTAGCAGCGATTAGCCGCATTAATTAATTATGTGATAAGAACTCATTCACTGTGTGGGTTCAGCTGCTGCGCACACACTGCTGTGATGTCACAAAGCCGCCCGTAGCACATGCTGTGCCCTTTTGTACCGGTATCATGTGCTCCTTTCTGAGCAGCTGCCTGGCATTGTGCAGACTAAGCAGCATGGGGGAAAGGTTATCGGTCTATCGGCACATATGAGGCGTATTCAGCATAGTCACTATGAAAAAGGAGGTACAATAACCTCTCACTCCTAAACTGGGGATCATCGTCATCTTGCTTACGTGAAAATCCATGCAAAATTTTGCAATGACAATGACATGTAATTACGATTTTAACATTTAATTGATCTTGTGTAATCTATTCCTATATTTCGCACATTACGCAAAATTACGCAGTGGTCGGGAATGATCTTTTTCAGTGTAGTGGTTAGCACTCTCACCTTGCAGCGCTGGGGCTTCAGTTTGAATACCAGCCAGGACACTATCTGCAAAGAATTTGTATGTTCTCCCCGTGTCTGTGTGGGTTTCCACCAGGCACTCCAGTTTCCTCCCACATGCCACATACCAATAAAATTAATTGGCTTCCCCCTAAATTGGCCCTAGATTATGATACATACATTACACGGTACATACATAGACATAGGACTATGGTAGGATTAGATTGTGAGCTCCTCTGAGGACAGTCAGTGACAAGACAATATATACTCTGTACAGCACTGTAGAAGATGTTGGCGCTATATAAATACTAAATAATAATTGCAAAAACCGCTTGTGCAAACCAGAATGGTTAGGGATAATCATAATCATGTACCAAATTCTTCCAGAAAATCAGGGCGAGACTTGAGCAGAGAAAATGTTGCATCATTTCGTGCAGCAACCCCGAAAAGCAAAGGCCCCTCTTTTTATAACAATAAGATGTTTTCACCTAGGGCATTTTTGCCTTGTTTTAACCAGTTCTGGATCTTTGGTACGTGTATATACACCACTGTGGGAACAAATAATAAAGAAAGACTGTAGTTTTTGAGAAAATCCATTTCGGGGTGACTAAGGGTACAGCAACACGGTGGGGGCGTGTCCTAAAGGTGCCCTTTCTTAGCTCAATGAATTGGGAGGTATGATTTTTTTATACTCCAAACCTTTGAATTAAAGGACAACTGAAACAAGAGAGATATGGAGGCTACCATATTTATTTCCTTTTAAGCAATACCAGTTGCCTGGCAGCCCTGCTGATCCTCTGCCTCTAATACTTTCAGCCATAGCCCCAGAACAAGCATGCAGCAGATCGGGTGTTTCTGACATTATTGTCAGATCTGACAAGATTAGCTGCATATTTGTTTCTGGTGTGATTCAGACACTACTGCAGCCAAATAGACCAACAGGATGCCAGGCAACTGGTATTGTTTGAAAGGAAAAAAATATGGCAGCCTCCATATCCCTCTCACTTCAGTTGTCCTTTAATAGATTAAAAAAAACCAGTACAACATGTACAAAACGTGTATTCTGACTTTATCTGTTATGAGCATTACAAAGTCATGTCAGTAGCAAAAAGACTCAAATCACTAAAAATGTCGTAGTGTGGCCTCTTATACTTTGGGATTGTTTTTCTCCTAAGGGGACAGGACACATTCACCGCATCGAAGGGACATGGGCGTGGCCATGTACCCTCAAATCTTAGGTTAGCTCCTCCTTCTCTCAGTGGGGTGCCTCAGCCAAGGCAACAAAAAAGTGGATCATGAATATCCTGGAGTGGCCTAGCCAGTCTCCAGACCTAAATCCAACAGAAAATCTGTGGAGAGAGCTGAAACATCAAACTTGAAACCTTATTGACTTGGAGAGGAATCAGGATCTGCAAAGAGGAGTGGGCAGATCAGGGGCAAGGTTCTCCAGCACCCAAGGCTGAGACACCAAAGTGCGCCCCTCCACCCCTCCCACCCCAGCCGTCACACACTGATTGCTATTACACTAAGAGGGCCACAGGGCCCACAACCTCCCCAACACCTTAATATCTAGTTATCTGGCTTGCAGTCACTGCTATGTATCCCCTTTTCTTATTTCTTTCTGCTTCATACACAATTAGGAATGACAGCTGAATGAATTGTGCGCCCCTTCCTACACTGCGCCCTGAGGCTGGAGCCTCTCCAGCCTATGCCTCGGCCCGGCCCTGGGAGTGGGCCAAAATCCCTCCTGAGATGTCTGCAAACCTGGTGGCCAACTACAGGAAATGTCTGACTTCTGTGATTGCCAACAAGGGTATTGCCATCAAGTACTGACCTATCTCTGCATGTTTTTCTTCAGTAAAGCGTTCTAACTTGTGGGTGCCTTGTCTGCATGTACAAGACATTTTTGCTCAGTCAATTTCTTGGTCAGAGGGCAAATGGGCAAAATCAGCAGGGGATCAAAATACATTTAAATGGAAAACAACTAGTGACTTCTGTCTGGGAATGGTAAACATCTCTAATTGGTATTGTACGCCACCCACCATTGTTACACTGGGTGGCTGGCGGACGCTTTGCGGCAGAATCCACGCGTAAGTCTGGCTGTAATGAGCTCTGTGGTGCACCGGCAGGTCACTGCCGTTCCTCGGGTGAGAATTGTTTCCTGAAATCTCTTCTGAGTTGTAGAGCAGGGAGTGTAAACACGTATTAATCGCTGTTTACGAGTGTCGTGATGACCTCAGAGGCTGGGCCAGCAAAGCCACATCAGGACATCTCTGTAAACTCAACCTGAAATTATTTCATTTTTTATCACTTTCTCGACCTCCAGATACGACCTTGTCTCCAAGTAAATCAGGAGGACATGTGACTGTCGGGAAGGGAAGCTGTCTCCATAGACATTCAACTTCTTCTTTCTATTCGGGCTAAATTTCTATCCCCTTCACAATGGAGAATTTTATTTTTTCTCATTTAGGCCTTGTTCACATTGCGTTCGGCTCGCGTGTTCGCCTGTGGTGGGCTTTTTTTTTTTTTGCAGTTTTTCAAGCGTTTTCTGGCGATTTTCTGCGCGTTCGCTCGTTTTTGTGGACGTTTTTGTAAGCGCTTTTGCAAAGCGCTTCCGTCTTTTGATCCGGAAAAAATAAATACAATGTATTTTTTTTTTAAAAAAACGCTCACGCAATCACTTGCCAAAGTGATTTTTTGAGCGTTTTGCGGTTTTCCTATACCGTCCATTGAGGCAAAGCACAGCTTTTCTAAGCAGATCGCAAACGAACCACTCAGATATGAACTCTCTCATAGAGAATCGTTGCAGAAGCGCTTTCAGGGGGATTTTGAAAATCGCCCGCGCTTAAAATAAATTTTACAAAAACGCCTCTAATGTGAACAAGGCCTGAGTGTTATGGCAAAAAAATTTAATAATTTACCGAATTCTTCCAGAAAATGAGGGACTTGAGCAGAGAAAATGTTGCATCATTTCGTGTAGCAACATCGAAAAGCAAAGGCCCCTCTTTTTATACCAATAAGGGCTTGTTTTCACCTAGGGCATTGTCGCCTTTTTTTAAGTGCAGGCGATTTGCAAAATCGCCCTAAAAACGCTTGTGCAATGATTGCCTATGAGAGAGTTCACATAATCTGAGCGGTTCGTTTCCGATCCGCTCAGCAAAGCGCTGCCTGTACCATTATTGGGGAGATTTGCCTCAATGGAAGGTATAGGGAAATCGCAAAGTGCTTGAAAAAGTGCTTTGTATAGCGACTTTCCGACTTCCCCAGCGCTTTCATGAATAAATACATTGTATTAATTTCCGGATGTAAGAGTTCCCTTCCTCACTGACGTCAGCAAGTGAAAAAACGAATCGCTCTTCAAAAACGCTTGGAAAAGCTCTTTATACAAAATCGCAGCGTGCAGGTAAGAGCCGGGAGGAGCTAAAAAAAAGTGCAAAGAATCGAAATCCACTGGCGTCAGCGATTTCGATTTTAGATGTCAGCAAAGCCTAAAAGTTTGGCAGTCAAAGCAACAGGTAAAACTCTACACCGTGGTCATGTTTTAAATTGTAATATTTGTTCTCCATTAAAGGCCACCTGAAGGGAGATGAAGGCTGCTATATTTATTTCCTTTTAAACAATGCACATTGCCTGGCTGTCCTGCTGATCCTCTGCTTCTAATACTGTTAGCCGTAGCCCCTGACAAGCATGCAGATCAGGTGATTGAAGTGTGACTGGATTAGATACATGCTTGTTAGGTGTATGATTCAGACACTACTGATGCCAAAGTGATCAGCAGGACAGCCAGGCAACTGGTATTGTTTAAAGCAGCAGGTACAGGAAAAAAGCCCACATATATAAGTAGATAAATACCTGTTCTACTTACATAACATTCTGTACTGTCCACGTTTTTATTTCAGTGAATTTTATATACAGTACCAAATAAAGAGAAAACTGTTTCTGGCATTTTCCATCTTTACTACCTCTGACTTAAGCCAATCCTGATGCCATTTCCTCCCTTACTCTTTTTTTTCCTCTCATAAAGTCTGCACTGTCCTATCTAGCTTGCTTTGTAAACACATGTGAGCCGTGCATAGATTATATTTCAACAGTTTCTGAGGTGTATTTCTGATCTCAGCCTCCTGTCACACTGAACTGCCCTCAGCCAATCAGTGAGGAGCAGGAATGTGGGAGGCGAGATAACAAGATTCCTTCTCCCTGGCAATGTACCAAATAGAGCCAGGCTGACTAAGATAAGATTCATTACAGCAGAAACATTTATGATTATATTGAAATGCTTGCAATGCAGGGTCAGGTTGTAGACTGCATAATAAACATAAAGCAGTGGGCAAATGGCATTTGAGTTTATGGCTAACAGGCCCACTTTAACAGAAAATAAATATGTCAGCCTCCGTATACCTCTCACTTCTGGTGTCCTTTAAAGATTAAAAAAAAAAAAAACCTTAAAAATCTTGATCAATAAAACATAAATTAGAAAAACAAGACATTGTATGCGTCCTTTATACAGGGACACTTGGGTGCGTTTCTTGGACATGACAAATGCAGTGCGGTTCCAGTGTCATCATGTGACTATGGCCTGGCATTGGACATCCCATAGCGCTTGAGTATTGGTTGGATTGGTGTTTTATTAGGATACAATGTGAAGTAGAACATTCTTTCTTGCTGTTTGTGCCCTCAGGCTGGCGAAGCAATGAACACACAAAGGGGGAACTTGGAGCGGGGGGGGGGGGGGGGGGGGGCAGCTCCGAAATTCTGCAGGGGGGCCCGGTGGGGCCTAGTTACGCCCCTGACTTGGAGGCTCCAAAACGATTTCATTAACCTAAACAGACAAACTCACTCATAACATCGGATACATCAATCACATAAATAATCTTTTCTAACAGTTGAAACACGGCAACTCTACATGTGTATCAAAACTTTATTGGTACAAAGTTGGATTTAAATGGACAGCTCACACAATCCCCATTAAAAACTACTCTACTTGTTTTTACTGCGTTTTTGGTACGTTAGCGTTAGTGTTTTTTTTACCGCAGATGCGTTTTTCAAGCGTTTGCGTCCGTTTTAATGCATTTGCGGGTTCACATATACAAAATGCATATGCGTTTTGCATGCGGTTTTTTTTCCGTTTTACAATTGCGTTTTATGCAAATTAATAGGAAGACAAGAGGAAGTGGAAATACATCACAAAACAATTTTTTTTTACAAAAACGCATAGAAAAACGCATGAAAAACGCATGAAAAACGCATACCATTGCATTTCCATTGACTTTCATTATTTGCATTTTTGAAAAAGCATGTATAGAAAACGCGTATGCGTTTTTGATATACGATTTTCCTGCGGCCTGTAGACTTCCATTAGCGGCAAAAATGCAGCGTTTTCTGCAACGCTAACGTTTCTGCTAAGTGTGCACCTAGCCTAAAAACGAAAAGAAGGGAGGGAGCCCTCCTTCCAATCAATTCCACTAGCCCCCATAAGGTAACTGGCTCACCGCAATCACGCAGCTTTCGCCTATGCAAATCGTGGCAACCACCAATATGGTATGACTAGCTATGGACCCACCACCCAACTGTGGACCCACCAGCGACGCACACCTCTGAGGCTTCCTAGAACTATGCTCAATTAGTCATTAATTGCACTGAGATGCTCAGAATTCACTTTCTAGCCACTGTTATATACGGCTTTCATATGACTTGGAGTACCAAAGTCTCAGTGTGGTGATATGTTATTCCTCAATGTCACTGACTGAATAACTGCCATCCAGGCTTTCAAAATCCAGTTCAGGGCCGGTTCTGTCATGAAGCAAGGGGAAACATTTTCATCAGGTGCAGAGATTACAGGGGCAGCATGTTTGTACTGTGTTTACACTAACAGCAGTCAGAGTAAGAGGAGAAGCAAGAGGAGAGCGAGGTGAAGAGGTCATCATTGGGGAAAATCAGCTTGTTGTGCTGTGTGAGGAGTCTGACAGTGAGTGAGGAGGGGGGAGGCAGGAGAGCATCATTGGGGAAAAGCAGCTTGTTGTGCTGTGTGAGGAGTATGACAGTGAGTGAGGAGGGGGATGGAGGAGAGCATCATTGGGGAAAAGCAGCTTGTTGTGCTGTGTGAGGAGTCTGACAGTGAGTGAGGAGGGGGGAGGCAGGAGAGCAGCATTGGGGGAAAAGCAGCTTGTTGTGCTGTGTGAGGAGTCTGACAGTGAGTGAGGAGGGGTGAGGCAGGAGAGCATCATTGGGAAAAAGCAGCTTGTTGTGCTGTGTGAGGAGTCTGACAGTGAATGAGGAGGGGGAGAGGCAGGAGAGCATCATTGGGGAAAAGCAGCTTGTTGTGCTGTGTGAGGAGTCTGACAGTGAGTGAGGAGGGGGGAGGCAGGAGAGCATCATTGGGGAAAAGCAGCTTGTTGTGCTGTGTGAGGAGTATGACAGTGAGTGAGGAGGGGGATGGAGGAGAGCATCATTGGGGAAAAGCAGCTTGTTGTGCTGCAGGAGAGCAGCAGTGTTTCATTTGACTTTCACAGCAGAAGGGAGGAGGTGGCACTGCTGTCCAGACCGAGAAGGAATAGAGGGGGGACTCATCCTCAAGTTTGCCTCAGGCAGCAAACAGTCCAGAACTGGCCCTGATCCAGTTAAATCGATCTATAAACTCCACACTTTACAAGGACTCATATCAACAGGTGTCAGTCTCTTATTAAATAGCTTGTCCCAAATCACAACTGTGATACATACACTTGTCCAAGCAGCATTATAAATGGTCTAGGCAGCGACAAGCTGACATCAGTGCGCTTCTAGTACATCTCATAAACTCACCTGTCTTCAGAAGTGGGTTAGGGTTTTTCAATCTATTTAAGGCCAAGCGTCCCCCCCAGGGTAAGTTGTCACTCCCCCCGGGACACCTTGTGTAAATCCCCGTTGGACAAGATCTCTGAATGATTCATAGGGGGCATTAATTATTTTTACGCACTTGAGTCAGGTTCAGGTTCAATAATTCGGGATTTTCCTGTGTGATTTTCTCCCGACTAGAAGTTCAGTGAAAATCTCACCAACCTGCCAGCGATGGTTACTCCCACCCCTAGTCATGTGGGCAACGGGCTGAAGCCACGCACTGTTACTGACATTTCCAGCTTGGTCTGTTTATGTTGTCGCACTACCGCAAGTCTCTGCCAAGCGCAGCCCAAGAAAATCAGCAGAAGAGTCTACTGTATCCCTGTCTTCCTGGTATACCGTTTGATATGTTATAGGATGTTGTATATGTTACGGCCAGAACCCGAAGTCTGGCCACTTCGGGTTCTGGCCGGTCAAATCTAGAAGTGGCCGGCTGATGCGGCCAATATCAGAAATAAACGTTTCCTCCGGACTTTGGCCGGCCAGAACGCGTTCTGGCTAAGTGTGGCCGGCCAAGTCCCGATCTGCCGCTCACCTCTCCCTCCTCTGATGCCGCTAGCCAGACCTCACATCAGGACGACCCGGACCGGAGAGGTAAAGAGAGGCAGAGCAGCGCCGAACACGCGACCCCCAAGACGCATACACTTCCATGCAGAGGTGACGTCATTGCTCACTTCCGCATGTGAAGTGTATGGGTCAGGGCGGGTAGTGTGCGCGCTGCTCAGCTCCTCTCCGCCGCTCTGATCTGGGGTCTGGAAATAGCGCAGGCTGCCCCCCTCCAGTCATGCAAAGCAGCCTGAAAAGCCCCCACAGCCATGCAAAACTACCCCAGCAAGGCACAGTTCCCAGCAAAGCGCCCAGCATTTACCCCCAGCCATGCAAAACGGCCAGCAGACCCCCCCCCCCCCAGCCATGCAAAACGGCCAGCACATCCCCCCCAGTCATGCAAAACCCAGCAAATACCCCCCCCCCCCCCCTCAGCCATACAAAGCGCCCAGCAAATCCCTCCCCCCAGCCATGCAAAGCAGCCAGAAAAGCCCCCACCCCCCACAGCCATGCAAAACTACCCCAGCAATGCACAGTGCCCAGCAAAGCCCCCCCTGGCCATGCAAAGGGCCCAGCATATCAAACCCCAACCATGCAAAAACCCAGCAAATTCCCTCCCCCCCCCCCACAGCCATGCAAAGCGCCCAGCAAATCCTTCCCCCCAGCCATGCAAAGCGCCCAGCAAATCCCCCTCCCCCCCCCGCCATTCAAAGCGCCCTGCAAATCCCCTCCCCCCGCCATGCAAAGCGCCCAGCAAAGGCCCCCCCTCCCCTCAGCAAAGCCTCCCCCCCCCCTCCAGCCACGCATAGCACCCACCTGACTGCCACAGCAGAGAAGCTAATTTAAAAGCACAGGATGTTAACAATATGCCTGCTCCCAAGAAAGCAGGATGTAAACACACTGCAGATTTATTGCAGGATTTGTATCAGCTGTAACTAACAAATAGAAAGAAGTTTCCGAGTGCCATTCATGTTTCTGGACAGGACCCGGGATGTTCTGGGATTTTTGCGTTTTGGACTTTGGCCGACTGACTTTGGACAGTTCTAGAACTGGCCGGCCAATGTCAGAAATTCCCAGCATTTTGGACTTTGGCCGATGTCAAATCGGCCAGTTCTAGAAACGGCCGGCCAATTCTAGAATTGGCCGATTTCTGGTTTTGGCCGTAACATATACATCATCTGTAATCCTGCATGAAAGGAAAGTCATTCCTAGCCAAGGTTAAACAGAACGTCCTCTGTTTGTAGGTCGAAGCAGGTGGTTTTGGCGCACAGCCCTCAGCGCCGGGCACCGAAACCAGGCAACCCATAGCAGCAATGTAATGCTGTGCCGGGCACGTAAGCAGGGCCGGATTTGTACTTTCCAGCGCCCCCCCCCCCCTCCCACATTCTGTCCAACTCTGACTAGTGATCACTGGGTTACATGGGCTCCTGTCTGTTTTGCTGCTTTGCCCCCCCCCCCCCCCCCCCCCTATTCATAAAAGCAGTGCATGCTCTGTCCACTCCATGTAATTTTGCACTCCAGCCTGGATGCACAGCAGCCGATAGTGTTCTGGGCTTGCATAATTCAGAAATGATGCTCATATATGAGCACTCAGCAGCACTTGTCAAGAACACATACCCATAACACTCCAAGCCTCGGCTGCTGTGCACATGCATACAGGAGTGTGTAATAACAAGAAGCCCGAGAGGACAGAGTATGCACTGCTTCTTTGTCCTCTGTGCGACTTGCTTCAGTCAGAGCCACAAATAGGTGACAGGGCAGCGCAATGGAGAGAAGCCCATCCAAAGCAGAGAACAGGTAAGTAGAAGGATCCAACACTACACACGATTATTATTATTATTATTAATTAGTATTTATATAGCGCCAACATATTACGCAGCGCTGTACAGTGTATATATATATATATCTTGTCACTAACTGTCCCTCAAAGGAGCTCACAATCTAATCCCTACCATTGCCATATGTCTATATTATGTAGTGTAAGTACTGTAGTCTAGGGCCAATTTTTAGGGGGCAGCCAATTAACTTATCCGTATGTTTTTGGAATGTGGGAGGAAACCAGAGTGCCCGGAGGAAACCCACGCAGACACGGAGAGAACATACAAACTCTTTGCAGATAGTGCCCTGGCTGGGATTCGAACCAGGGACCCAGCGCTGCAAGGCGAGAGAGCTAACCACTACGCCACCGTGCTGCCCACACGATGGCATAGATGTAGTGTAATGCTAGGTACACACGATGCAATTCTGACAGATTTACTGTCAGATCGATTATTTCCAATGTCTGATCTGATTTCCGATCAATTTTTCAATCGATTTTCCGTTCATTTCTATGAAAAAAATCATTCAGAAAATCTATCGGATAGCAGATCGGACATGTTGGAAATAGTCGATCTGACAGTAAATCTGTCAGAAAATTGCATCATGTGTATCTAGCATAAGCTCAGGTGTACTTTACACAGTGACAATTTAGCACTTGGGGCAAGTTAAGACAGATCTTAAAGCGGAATATAACCCTGCATTTCAACTTTGCTCTAAAACATTATTTACAGCATATCATATGCAGCCAGCATTTTTTTTTACTAGACCAGCATAGGGAGGGTTAAACACACAGCTTTAAAGTTCCTGGAGAGAACTGCTGCCACATCCAAGGCTTACATAGATACATTTCAGCAAAACAAAATGTAACAACTGTGGAATGTGACTCACTCTTTCTGACTGCAGGAGCTGGAGGACAGCTAAAGAGTGTGTAACATTCACCACTTGCTACATTTTGTTTACTGAAATGTATGGATTTAAACTTCGGCTGCAGGGAGCAGCTCTCTCCACAGAACTTTAAAACTCTGTGTGTAACCCTTCCAATGCTGGTCTAGTAAAAAAAAATGCTGGTTGCATATAATATGCTGTAAATAATGTTTTAGAGCAAAGTTGAAATGCAGGGTTATATTCCGCTTTAATCAGTCAGCAGGAAGTTTTTTACATTTTGTAATAGAATGATAATATTTATTGGCTAACCAAAAGAAAAACAGTGAGCCTTTTGGCTAATGAGCCATCTTCAGACTTTGTTCCTGTGTACAAGATGTTAGGACACACAGCTATATATACAGTCAGCAGGAGATGCATACATTGTTTTGTAAATATAAATAAATGTAATACAGTTGTCATTCTGTTTCAAAACATCCTGCTTTTACTGATGGCTAACACAGAACAATGCTTTGCTGCTTCTAAAACATGTCAGGAAAGAGTTAAACTGTAGCACAGAGAGAATGTTGCTGTCATTCCCTAGGAAATAAAAACAAACCATAAATTTAACAGGTCTCAGGTCTACAGCTCTGACCAAGTAATAAACATCAGTCAGGGGGAGAGGAGAGCTGATAATTCCTGTCCGTGAATGCGTGCTGCATAAAGAAACTAATCTGAACTCAAAAGTTCTACTACTTGAGCCCATATATTTTTCTTCTCACAGCAGCTTGTATGTCCCCACTCATTATACTAAGGACAAGATCCTCAGATGGCAACAGATGCTGTCATCACACACACTCTGCAGTGAGAGAGATGCAGGGATCTCTGGAATTCAGGAAGAATAGAACAAAGCAGAAGTGATTTTCTTTGACATGTGACCTCTTATCTCTCCAAGTCCTGTGCCCTGCTGAATTTTATCGCCCTAGGCCTTGACCTTTTTGGCCTTTCCAGAAATCCGGCCCTGCACATAAGGGCAATTCGGGTGCCGACAGTTGACAATTCGAAGTGGGAATAGTAATTAACCACTTGACCACTGAGGGGGTTTTCCCCTTATGGATCAGAGCAATTTTCACCTGTCAGCGCTCCTGCCTTTCTTTCACCAATAACTTTATCACTACTTATCACACGTAAATGATCTATATCTCATTGTTTCACCACCAATTAGGCTTCCTTTGGGTGGTACATGATGCTGAAAATTATTTTATTCTAAATGCATTTTAATGTGAATGATAAGAAAAAAAAATAATTATTTCTCAGTTTTTGGCCATTATAGTTGTAAAATAAAAATGTTCTTCTGTGGATAAAACGCAAATATTCAGTTTGCCCAGTTGTCCTGGTTATTGCAACGTTTTAAATATTTCCCTTGTACAATGTATGGCGCCAAAATTTTATTTGGAAATAAAAGGTGTATTTTTTTAGTTTTGCATCCATCACTAATTACAAGCCCATAATTTTAAAAATAACATTAATATACCCTCTTGACATACAGATTTAAAAAAAAAAAAGTTCAGTCCCTAAGGTAACTATTTGTAAAATTGTTTACATTTTCTTTTTTTTTATGCAAAAAAAAATGTATTTAGGTACTATGTGAGAGTGTGGGAGGGCCGTGTTAATTACTATTCCCGCTCTAGGCCACCATGGATGGTGGAGAATGTTATAATTCAGCTTCCAGCGATTGCTGGAGGCCTAATTATAGTGTTTTTTAAGCAACTTCGGCTCCATCTTCTGACAGCTCCAACGTTACTCACTGACGCCGCTGTAGATGTAATTCCCATTATAGTCTATGGTGGCGCCGGCTGCGCCCAAATCTAGCAGCGCTGAAAAGCACTGCTCCGTCTCATTGATGCCGGCGATCATTGACACGGGGACTGTGTTCCCATTCATTGATCTCCTCTCTGAAGGGTGTTGACCAGTACCCGCGTGGGACCGAGATGAAGTCCTCTGGGATGTAGATATACAGCAGTAAATGCAGTAAGCCGTTAACACCGCCGTGGCTGATATTGTGGTGAAACCCCTCCCACTGTGTGATGTCAGGACCTATGTCCTAAGATCACACAGTGGGAGGGGTTTTACCACAATATCAGCCACACGGACGCCCCTGGGTATCAGCTACTGATTGGGATGAAGTTCAATACAGTTTCGCTTTATTGACACTTTTTATTGCAATTAGATCGTCAATGCTATAGACTGTCATATAGACCGTCAATGCTATGGAATAAAGCGTATGTAATATGTGTACTATAGGGAGGCTATTTATGTTCTCACTACAAAAAGAAAAGTTCTTTGCAAATGTTATTATTACAAAGGTTATTGTGTTTCAGATCATTATTTTCGGACGTATGCTCCAAAAACTGTGAGAGCCTACAACAGACTATTATACTGTATGTGCGACTTCAGCCGAAATGGCCAGATTTACAGGGTCCCTTTAAAATCATTTGTAATAGAATGCCAATGACTTAGTGATGATGCTCCAGGGATGTAGGTCCTGCTATCATTCTAGCACCTCCCCCTCAGTTTCACCTGGCAATCCGTCAGAGAAGGAGGGGTTGGTGGATGCAGGTGAGGTTGTTGTGTTCTGTGCAGATACCAGGCCAACATTGTTACCCGAATCAAGTTAGCATATGTGCTTCTGCCAGTGACAAGTAATTATACAATTACTGACCTCTGCATCTGCCAACCAGCCAGCTTCTGAAACAAGAGGCCTTTGTAATATACACACAAAAGCCTCCAATACTGAATGATGCAAGATTCAAAAGGGGTGGAGCAACTACACCGATACAGCCATAAAACTTTCTTTTTTTGCTTTCAAGAGTTTATTAACCAGTTGATGACCCAGCCTTTACCCCCCCTTAAGGACCAGCGCTGATTTCGCTGATCCGTGCTGGTGGGCTCTACAGCCCCCAGCACAGATCAAACACCAGGCAGAGCGACCAGATCGTCCCCCTTTTTTCCCAACTAGGGGGATGATGTGCTGGGGGGGACTGATCGCTCCTGCCTGCGTGTGGCTGGCGGGGGGGGCACCTGAAAGCCCCCTCCACCGCAGGATTCCTCCTCTCCCTCTCCTCCCTCCCTTCCCCGGAGATCGGAGGCTGCACAGGAATGGATCTGTCCTGTGCAGCCTCTAACCTGCCTGTCATGTGACAGCGATCCCCGGCCGCTGATTGGCCGGGGATTGCTGATCTGGTACAACGCTGCTACTGTTAGCAGCGTTGTAAAAATGTAAACAAAGCGGATTATTTCCGCTTGTGTTTACATTTAGCCTGCGAGCCGCGATCGGCGGCCCGCAGGCTATTCACGGAGACCCCCCCCCCCCCCCGTGAATTGACAGGAAGCAGGTTTCCTGCTTAATTAGCCTGCAGCCGCCATCGCTGGTCCTGCAGCTGCCACTTTGCCGACGCGCGTTATGAGTGCGCGGTCGGCAAGTGGTTAAGAAGCCAGAATGGAAACAGAAAGTACTGTATATCAGAAGGTATCGTCAATAAAGCTTTGAACACTTTTTCCTTACTATAAGACAGTACATTCCAACAACAACACTATACAATGCAATAATTCACATTATCCTCTACAAAGATAAGGAAATTGGTGTTGTCAGTGGGCAACTGTGCCGCTTCTCATCAATCCTGCTCAGTGTGTGGGGGGGATGGGGGAGAGTAACTCAAAGTTACAAAAAGTCACAAACAGTGACAGTACGCAAACTTCATGCAGATCCCAGGATGTTTACACATACTCAGCAGTTTAGTAACAAAATCTTCTAACAGAATCAATTAGCAGAAGAAAGCAAGATGTTCAATTAGATTAAGAACAATTGTTTTTCTTTGAACTGACTGAGCCAATAATGCACTGCTGCAATACCTCTACATGTATCTAACTACTAATCAGCACTGATCTATATCCCCCTGCCCTGTGCTTGTTTTTATGATTTTAGTTTAGTTTAGAATACTTTCATAATTCAAATTAACAATTTCTGATAGTTTCTGGTGTTTATTTATGAAAGTGCCCATACATTTATCAATATTTCCTGTAGATTCCAGGCAGATCCAATCACTCTGATCTCCAGACATGTAATACCGATCGCTCTTACCCTCTCCACTGTGTCCATAATTGAGAAACCATAAGGTCAGTAGCCTGTGTGTGAATCAAAGGAATGGTCTTGAGGATTTGCTAATTACAGGGGTAGTGTACAAGTTTTAACTGCTTTGCCTATAACTTTGTATATGAAGTCATCAGAACATTGCTGCAGACTGAGACAGTGTACAAATGTCAAAGTTTGTATAATTCCTTATCTGTGTGGTGAGCACATGCAGTCATTAGAACAGTGGTAAAGAGAGCAGACAGGTTTTTTTTTTCCAGGACCCTTATCAGTTTGTCGCCTCTAGAAAGTGTCGCTCTGAAGTATTGCCTCGGGTCGCTTCATGGTAGATCCGGCAGTGTATCCAGACCCTTCACTCCTCCCTATAGTACACATATTACATACGCTTTATTCCATAGCATTGACGGTCTATATGACAGTCTATAGCATTGACGATCTAATTGCAATAAAAAGTGTCAATAAAGCGAAACTGTATTGAACTTCATCCATAGGTGAGAATCAAAATTTTTCTTTTCAGGCTGGTTTCACATTAGCAACCTGTGTTCGCGTTGAGATCGGATGATCGCATCACACCTCAATGCTAAAAAGAAGCCTCGTATACACCTGTGTTGATATGGGGTAATGTAATTGTTTTTGCAAACCAAACTTTAAGGGAGGCTCTCTAGCACTTCCTGTGGCCAAAATATGAATTGCACGGAAGTGCATCGAAAAAAAAATATGCTTGCGCAGCGCAACGCAAACGCGAAACAGTTAAAAATATCTGCGGCAACATTGACTAACATGACTTCCGGTCAACCACAGAAGATGACCCATAACACGCTGATGCGTTCGCGTCAGATGCAATACTTCCAGCGCATCTCACCGCATCAGGTGTGAAATGTACTCGAGACTTTTATTGCTTTAGCGTTATACGGCGGTAAAACAGGTAAAACAACGCAATGAAAACACTCTGGTGCATACATTTCAAACTCCGGCCTGAGGTGCTCTGCTTGCTATAACTGAATTGCTGTTGTTTAGCCCCTGCTTATTGCCTGAAGAAGTGGGCTGTGCCCGCGAAACGCGTTGCATCTTTGGGGTATTTTCAATAAATGTGTATATCTATACATTTACAGTCCTTGGTGTCTGCTTTAAAGGAGGCGAGTCCACCACTTCCTCCCAGCAATTTTTTTAAAAATGTTATGTATTTTTATCCTTCTGGCACCTCTGTTCACCTACCAATATATGTATAGGAGAGGGAGGACCACTAGACACCAGGAAACTGTATAGGAGAGGGAGGACCACTAGACACCAGGGAACTGTATGGGGAGGGAGGACCTCTAGACTCCAGGGAACTGTATTGGGGAGGGAGACGGTCACTAGACACCAGGGAATTGTATTGGGAGAGTGGGGGGCACTAGACACCAGGGAACTGTATAGGGGATGGTGGGGGCGACTACACACCAGGGAACTTTATAGGTGAGGGAGGATCACTAGACACCAGGAAACTGTATAGGGGTTGGAGGGGGGGCATTAGACACCAGGGAACTGTATAAGGGAGGGAGGAGAACCACTAGACACCAGGGAACTGTATAAGGGAGGGAGGAGGACCACTAGACACCAGGGAACTGTATAAGGGAGGGAGGAGGGCCACTAGACACCAGGGAACTGTATAGGGGAGGGAGGAGGGCGACTAGACACCAGGGAACTGTATAAGGGAAGGAGGAGGACCACTAGACACCAGGGAACTGTATAAGGGAGGGAGGAGGGCCACTAGACACCAGGGAACTGTATAAGGGAAGGAGGAGGACCACTAGACACCAGGGAACTGTATAAGGGAGGGAGGAGGGCCACTAGACACAAGGGAACTGTATAAGGGAAGGATCCAATCGTATTGTAGAGGTGGCACACCTTACCCTGGTGTGGGTGCTATGGCCTGTGGATGCTGAGCCCAAACATCCAGAATTATAACAAGCAGAAAGAGTCCAGGTCAGCACACCATTGGAAGATTCAAGTTTCTTCAATTTATTGCTTCATAAGCACATAGATATGACAATTGTTTCGGGGCCAACAACGGGTCCCCTTCCTCAGACAGTTTTGTTTGCACTGTCTGAGGAAGGGGACCCGTTGTTGGCCCCGAAACAATTGTCATATCTATGTGCTTATGACGCAATAAATTGAAGAAACTTGAATCTTCCAATGGTGTGCTGACCTGGACTCTTTCTGCTTGTATAAGGGAAGGAGGAGGACCACTAGACACCAGGGAACTGTATTGGGGAGGGAGGGAGGACCACTAGACACCAAGGAACTGTATAAGGGAAGGAGGAGGACCACTAGACACCAGGGAACTGTATAAGGGAGGGAGGAGGACCACTAGACACCAAGGAACTGTATAAGGGAAGGAGGAGGACCACTAGACACCAGGGAACTGTATAAGAGAGGGAGGAGGACCACTAGACACCAGGGAACTGTATAAGGGAGGGAGGAGGACCACTAGACACCAAGGAACTGTATAAGGGAAGGAGGAGGACCACTAGACACCAGGGAACTGTATAAGAGAGGGAGGAGGGCCACTAGACACCAGGGAACTGTATAAGGGAGGGAGGAGGGCCACTAGACACCAGGGAACTGCATAGGAGAGGGAGGAGGGCCACTAGACACCAAGGAACTGTATAAGGGAGGGAGGAGGGCCACTAGACACCAGGGAACTGTATAAGGGAGGGAGGAGGACCACTAGACACCAAGGAACTGTATAAGAGAAGGAGGAGGACCACTAGACACCAAGGAACTGTATAAGAGAAGGAGGAGGACCACTAGACACCAGGGAACTGTATAAGGGAAGGTGGAGGACCACTAGACACCAGGGAACAGTATAGGGGATGAAGGCGGACCACTAGACACCAGGGAACAGTATAGGGGTTGGAGGGAGGCCATTAGACACCGGGGAACTTTATAATGGAGGAAGGTGACCAGTAAACATTGAGATTGGCCATTTGGTCCCAGTGTACAATTTCGGCCCACTTTATATTTAATTTTGACAACCCTGCTCTAGTGTGATAGGGGCTTCAAGGTTGCTTTAAAGGATCTATTTAAAGTGGATCTGAACTCTTGCACAGGACAGAAGGTAAACAGAGAGAAATATGTCCTGTATGTATTTACAGAGTTTAGCCTGTCTAATCCCCCCTCATCTGTGTCTAATCACAACTGTAATCTGATCTCTCCCCAGTGTCAGCTGACTGCCTCGCCAGAAAACACAGGATGTTAACCCTATGCATGCTTCCATGAAAGCAGGAAGTAGACACGCTGCAGATTTATTGCAGGATTGGTATCGGCTGTAACAAAGAAATGTTTTTCTTTAAAGGTTATTGTGCTGTTGCTTATCTTTTAGCGCAAAGAGGAAGTTCTGAGTTCAGGTCCGCTTTAACTTCTTGCCGACGGCTCCACGCCGATTGGCGTGAACGCGGTGGCAGCCCCAGAACCGCTCCACGCCGATTGGAGTGAACGGCCTTCTATAGGGCTAGCAGGAGGGAGCGCGCGGCGGCGCACTGATGCACGCGCATCTCTGCTTGGAAGGCGCTCCGCTCCACCTTCAGTCTCCCAGCAGCGATTGCCGCTCGGAGACTGTTAGACGGCTAAAACCACCGTCTAATATACCTGTACATCGCTGCGATCTAAGGCAGCACTGTACTGGGGACACAGAAGCGATCGGCGGTGAGCCTATCACAGCTGATCGCAGTGATTGGCTGGCCGGGGGAGGGAGGGAAATAAATAAAAAAAAGACACTTTTTTATTAAAAAATACATAATACATAAATATTTGTAATAAAAAAAAATAAACATTACGGGATTGATCAGACCCCACCAAGAGAGCTCTGTTGGTGGGGAGAAAAGGTGTGTGTGTGTGTGTGGGGGGGGGGGGGGGGTGAAATCACACGTGTGCTGTGTCGGGTGGCCCTGCAGCGAGGCCTTAAGGCCCCGTTCACATTGCACGCATTCCCGTCCGCGTTTCGGGAACGCGTGCAGGAGGCCGACACGCACGACATCAGACAGTGCATAGAGTGCACTGTCTGATGTTCACACTGCATGCGTTCCGGACCTGTGCGGTCCGGGAACGCATGCTGCACGCGTTTCCTAGCAAAACGCGCGGCTGTCCCATTCACTTTCAGTGAATGGGATCAGCCACGCAACGCACAGAGACGCACATGACGTGCGTTCCTGTGCGTTGTGTTCTGAACGGAACGCGCCTGCGTTCCGTGATATGAACGGGGCCTAAAGCTGCAGTGGCCCAATTTAGGAAAATGGCCTGGTCTTTAGTGGGGTTTAACACTGCGGTCCTTAAAGTGAACCAGAGACAAAGTACCCTCATGTACTTTACCATATATATCAGTAAGAACATTAGAGAAAACACCTACCCTGCTCTCTGGTTCATCCTCACTGCTAAAAGTGTCTGTCATCAGCTGTGATAAGAATCCCGGACTGAGCATTCAGTCTGGCTTTGCAGGGAATAATTATAGCTGAGTCATTATAGCAGAGCCACAAGGGGGCAGGCTTGGGCTTGAAAAGACACCAGAGAAGACAGACTCAGCTATAATCTTTCCGTAGGAAAGCTAGACTGGGTGCTCAGTCCGGATCAGTGAATAATGGCGCACAGCGCCTATGCATAAAAATGGCGCCGCGTTAAAAAGATACGCTTATCGCTATTTATCATTAGTACTGCATAATAATGGCGCACAGGGAAAAAAGAAGAAAAACGGCACACACTAACGTTATTTATCAATAGTGGCACACACTAACGTTATTTATCAATAGTGCCGTTCATTTGCCAAACAGCAGACGTTATTTAACTGCAAAACGGTGAATGGATTTAATGGAACACTGTCAAGGTTAGGGTTAGGCACCACTGGGGGGGGGTCTTAGGGTTAGGCACCATCAGGGGGTCTTAGGGTTAGGCACCACCAGGGGGGTCTTAGGGTTAGGCTCCACCAGGGGGGTGGTTAGGGTTAGGCACCACCTGGGGGGTGGTTAGGATTAGGCACCACCAGGGGGGTGGTTAGGGTTAGGCACCACCAGGGGGGTGGTTAGGGTTAGGCACCACCAGGGGAGTGGTTAGGGTTAGGCACCACCAGGGGGGTGGTTAGGGTTAGGCACCACCAGGGAGGTGGTTAGGATTAGGCAACACCAGAGGGGTCTTAGGGTTAGGCACCACCAGGGGGGTGGTTAGGATTAGGCACCACCAGGGGGTCTTAGGGTTAGGTACCACCAGGGGGGTGGTTAGGGTTAGGCACCCCCAGGGGGGTTTTGGGGTTAGGGATAGGTACAGAGAGGGTTCTGTGTGTTAACGCTAAATAACAATAAGGTTTTAACGTTAAATAACAATAAGGCTTTAACGTTAAATAGCGATAAGCGGCAAACGGATTAGCGGCAACACCGTGCGCCATTATTCGCAGGCGCCATTTTCAGATGGATCCGCTCAGTCGGGGATTCTTATCAGAACTACTGAGCCTGCGCAGTAAAGCCCAGAGGACGTCCGATGACGTCAGCGCGCCGCCGTGAGGCGCATTTTGGAACGCGGAAGGAGCCCGACCTGGCCGCCGGCCTGGCCAGGTCGGGTCGGCCACCGGAGACCACCGGCAGCCTGCGGAGCGGCGCCGAGGGCACCTCCTGCCTGCCACGGGCTGGAGGAAGCCCCGGGTAAGTGGATGCGGATTTTTATTTTTTTTAAACAGTCCCTGAACCTTCCCTTTAAGTGGATAAACAACACAAAAATCTTAAAGCTTCACATGTAACGGTTTTGTTATCCACTTTGCCTTGATGCCTACAAGAGAGAGCCGAGATTTTAGCAGAAAATATCATTTCAGCCAGGAATTTACATACTGAACGTTTTGTGTGGAAAGGGAGGCCCAGTGCCAGATAGCGGGGGCTTCAAATATTAAAAAAATAATTATCGATGAGAAGAAAGAGCAATTACAGGAATTAAAAGAACAAATCAAATTAAGTGCTTCGAAATTGGAAGCTTACAGGCAACATACTGATTTCTGAGAGGCTTAATTAATCCATAAGAACGCAAGTCGAGAAAGTACAGGAACACGTAAAACGTTAATAGGGAGGCTGCAACCGAGCGGCTGGGATTTCGCTGAGGAAGCTGATGCATTTGTTTTCGCCTTTTTGCTTTTTCTCTCTGTTTTTTTTTTTATTGTTGTTTTGCTTGTCTTTTTTACTTATTAGTGGGAGGCATTGCCTTTCTGCCTTTACACTTTACATCATTTTAGTTCCAAAACTCAGTCTGAACTTGCTCTTTAAGTGGGTTAAAGGACTCCTGAAGTGAGAGGGATATGGAGGCTGCCATATTTATTTCCTGATAAGCAATGCCAGTTGCCTGGCAGCCCTGCTGATCTATAAAGGTAGCCATACACTGGTCGATTTGCCATTAGATCGACCAGCTGACAGATCCCTATCTGATCGAATCTGATCAGAGAGGGATCGTATGGCTGCCTTTACTGCAAACAGATTGTGAATCGGTTTCAGCCTGAAACCGATCACAATCTGTTGAGCTGCTCCTGCCGCCTTCACCCCCCCCCCCCCCCCCAGTATACATTACCTGGCTGACGCTGGCTCCGGGTCCTCTTCTCCGCCCTGCACCCCGCACCGCATCCCAGCGTACACTGTTGACCAGGAAGTTCAAATAGAGCGCCCTCTATTTTAGGCTGACCATGTGTCCTCTTTTGCCCGGACAGGTCCACTTTTTCAGACCTGTCCGGGCTGTCCTCCCGGATATTTGATCTGTCCGGAGAGTCGAACACACTTGCAGAGATCCATTGAGGCTGAGATGAGCCGAACACTGTGAGCCAGCGACAGAAGAACTGCTTACAGAGATCCACTGAGGCTGAGATGAGCCGAATACAGCGAGCCCAAGGCAGAAGAACCATTTGCAGAGATTCTCTGCAAACGGTTCTTCTGCTGCTTGGGCTCGCAGTGTTCGGCTCATCTCAGCCTCAGTGGATCTCTGCAAGTGGTTATTCTGTCGCTGGCTCACAGTGTTTGGCTCATCTCAGCCTCAGTGGATCTTCTCTCTCTGCAAGCTGTTCTTCTGCAGCTTGGGCTCCCAGTGTTCGGCTCATCTCATTCAGCTCCTGACTCCTGACTCAAACGGCTCTTCCTCGGGCTAGGCAGTGAGTCAATCCCTTCCTGCTGCTCTGCTCCACCTCCAGCCGCCCCCATCCACTGAGACAGAGCAAATTGCAGAGCAGAGGGGTGGAGACAGCCAGAGACAGCCTGAGTTCAGTGGGACTCACGCTGGGCTGATCACTGGTAGAGATGGGAAGTTCGGATCTTTTCAATGATCCGGATGATTCGAATCGGATCATTGAAGAGATCCGGATCTTTGATCCGAATCTCGGATCATTTTACACCATTCGGGGGTGAAATGAACAGCAGGACAGGTCTGTGGACAGGAGAAGGGGAGGGGGGGGACACACAGAGAAGGGGAGAAGATGGACAGAGGGCAGGGAGTGGACAGAGAAGGGGAGGGGGGGGGACACACAGAGAAGGGGAGAAGATGGACAGAGGGCAGGGAGTGGACAGAGAAGGGAGGAGGGACGAGCTGAGAGCAGAGATGTTTGCACGTAATACCCACATGCTGAAGTCATATGCTTTACATGTATTTCACCTATATGTGCATCTGTACACTTTGAAAGAAAAGGTCGCACAGTGAAAGAAAGCATTCCCAGAAGATAAGTGTAGCTGTTTAGTGCCGAGTGCAGGAGGATTATATTGCCTTTCAATCACACTGTCTGCAAAGTTACTGAGCTGTGCTGAGCCAAAAGCTTCCCATGTGTTCACTGTGCAGCACTACGGAACAGCCAGCCTATAATGGGCAGCACGTTATAGCCAGTATGTGTGCTCTACACATATCTGGCAGTGGCACCCATGTCCCCTCTCTCTCATCTACCTGTCTCCCTGCAAGCCTGGCTCCCATCCAACAGAGCGATCCCTGCTTCCAGGACCCCGCTGCCCGCTGAGAGGGGGCGTGTCGCTCCTGGCCCCGCCCCTTTTGCGATCCGAATCGTTCATTTTGATGATTCGGATGATCGACTCATAAAATAGATTCGGATCAAAGATCCGAATCGTTCATGATCCGGACAACACTAATCACTGGTGCTGTTTGTGTGTGACCTGTGAGAGCAGCTCAGCAGCACAGCCTGAGCCCTGAGTTCAGTCTGTCAGTGTCAGTGAATTGATTCAAGTCACGCTGGTGCTGTGTGGGCAGCCTGTGGGAGCATAAAGGCCTGAGTTGTTAGCAGTGAAGTCACTCTGCTGTGTGGCCAGCCTGTGGGAGCATAAAGGCCTGAGATTCTAAGCTATACTGGGACCATATTCCTATCTAACCTATACTGGGGCCATATTCCTATCTAACCTTTACTGCGGACATATACCTTGTCCGCACATTTGTGGGGAAATCTGCTGCCAATCTCATTGCATTTTGTGGGAAATTCTTCTGCGAATCTGATTGCATTTTGTGGTTGGCCGGCCCTCCACCATGTGGTCTAGAAAAAAAAAACGTCCCTCCATGCCCACGAAGTTGAACAGCACACTGCTAAGGTCTTGTATATTTGGCCCCACCCATGACCACGCCCACATGCTGTTGTGATCGTCCTCTTTTTTGGAAATCAAAATATGGTCACCCTACTCTATTTGAACTTCCTGGTCACTGCAGTGACACAGGAAGTTAATGTACGCTGGGATGGAAGCAGGAACAGAGCGGTGCAGCGCGGAGAAGATGCCCGGGAGCCAGCGTCAGGTAATGTATACCTGTATCGGATCGGTCGCCACTAGCGACGCGCTCCCTAGCCGCGGGCGATCGACGGAAGTAACCCGCACGGCGCGATCGACGGACCGATCCGATTTCGGGAGGAAATCGGATCGGCGGGTGCGTTTAGCGCGAACGATTGGCAGCAGATTCGATCCCAGTGATCGAATCTGCTGTCGAAACGGCCGCAAATCGGGCCAGTGTATGGCCAGCTTAAGGCTGCAGTAGCGTCTGAATCACACACCAGAAACAAGCATGCAGCTAATCTTGTCAGATCTGACAATAATGTCAGAAACACCTGATCTGCTGCATGCTTGTTCAGGGGCTATGGCTAAAAGTATTAGAGGCAGAGGATCAGCACGATAGCCAGGCAACTGGTATTGCTTAAAAGGAAACAAATATGGCAGCCTCTATATACCTCTCACTTCAATTGTCCTTTAAGATGGGAAAAGGGCATCAAAACAAGCACTAGAGAGCAGACAGTATAAAAACTGCAACTAGTGGGCTAATCCTTGAGGCTGTTTTCACATTAAATACTGGCTATCCTCCAACCTAGACCTCCAGTATACTTTAGCATTCTGCTAAAGGGGAACTTCAGCCTAAACGTACTGTCATTAAGTTACATTAGTTATGTTAATTAAAATAAATAATAATCTCTTACCCACCCTGTTTTAAAAGAACAGGCAAAGGTTTGTGATTTCATGGGGGCTGCCATCTTTGTCATGGGGGCAGCCATCTTTTTGGTTGAAAGAAGGTGACAGGGAGCATGAGACACAGTTCCAACTGTCCTGTGTCCTGATAACCCCTCCCAGCTGCACACGCTAGGCTTCAAATGTCAAACTCTGCATTTAGGCCGCTTTCGCAGTTAGACGTTACAGGCGCAAGTTAGAGCAGCCTGTAACGCACCCCAACGCACAGCAATGAAAAATCAATGGGCTGTTCACAGTGCCCACGTTGCGTTACAGTGTAACGCTGCACGTTCAAAGAAAGTGCAGCATGCTGTGCGTTATATGTGGTCTTAGCTGCGTTAGACTGCTTGCACATGCTCAGTAGGGTTTTTTTTTTTCATTTTATGAAAGGAGGCAGGGAGAGGCCGCTACGTAGCTAGACACATGGCTACTTGGCATTCACTGCACTTGCAGTGTTTACTCTTTGGAGCGGCTGCTGATTGGCTGGCGGGACCACGTGATGCGGAGAACTCCGCTGACGTGGTCTCCGCAGCGCCTCCGACAGAGCAGGCGCACCAAGAGCTGCTTGTAACGCGGCTCCTGGTAGCGTCCTGCTCCAACACCACCAGGCGTTGCGTTAGGGGCACGTTATGTGCCCTATAACGTCCTCTAAACGCAACATCCTGGTGTGTAAGTAGCCTAAAAGAAAAAACAAAGTTGCGCCAAAACAGCAGAAGGAGAACAACAACATCAGAAATCCCATAATGCTTTGCACAGCATCAGGGGAAAAATGCCCGGGCAGTTAAAGAAACACCAAGCCTTTTCAGGGCTGCTGAGTAGATTTTTAGTCTGGAGTTTTACTTTAAGTACAGATGAAACCGTTACACCTTGTTTTGTTCTTGGACATTATTGTTTTATTTATTTTTGATCCTACTGTTGTTGATGTTTGTGAGAGATTGTATGTCTAATTTTGGAAAATTAAAATGAAAACTGAATTCCCAAAAAAAAGAAGTGCAAAATTTGCCACACATACCGTAAGTAGGCTGGAGAGAAGTAGAAGAAAGGGCACCAGTAATAATGCTCACTTAGAATTTTAATCCAGTAGGTACATCAAGAATTACAGCACAGAAAGGGAAGTGAACGGCTTGACAGCCGTGGTTCCCCCGCTTCGCCAGAGGCCAGTAAAGGCCTTCACGGAACCTTTACTGGCCTCTGACGAAGCTAGGGAACCTGCAAAGCTGCTGTCAGGTTGTTCACGTCCCTTCCTGTGCTGTAATTCTTGATGTACCTACTGGATTAAAATTCTAAGTGGGCATTATTACTGGTGCCCTGCCTTCTACTTCTTTCCAGCCTACTTCATGACAGTCCTATAAGGTGGAGAGCACAGTATTGCGGAGCTCTAGATCCAAGTGCACTTTTATTCCAATCACATTGAGTGGCAATCTATCTGTCTTCTTCCTGTTTAGTAAATATACCATAAGTACTTTATATTAGTGATGACCGTAATTAACTAATTAAGATCATGTACAATTTCATGTACATTTTCACAATTACAGCCATAGCTCATAACGATTTGTAAATGTAATTGTCATTTCAAATTCAATTGTAATCCTTCGTAATTTCGCATCGTTTTAGTGTAATTTCATGCCGACTTTAGCAGTGAATAGCATGCAATTGTCACTAAATTTGCTACATATGTTAAAGCTAATGAGAACCGGGTTTTTAAAAAAAAGATACTCACCTAAGGAGAGGGAGGCTCTGGGTCCCATAGAGCATTCCCTCTCCTCTCCCGGTTCCCGCTGTTGTCCTGGCACCCCCGTAGCGGTATTCAACCGTTTCGGTCGAATACCTCTGTCTCCCGGCCGAAGGGAGGCTTCGGAGATGCTTCGGGAGCCCGAGTCCTCCCGAAGACGGGCTGCTCTACACTGCGCACGCGCCCTCTATGACGCACTCGCATGTGCGCCGCCTGTCTTCAGGAGGACTCGGCTCCAGAAGACTTCCGAAGTCCCCTCGGCGTGAGATGAGAACGGAGGAGCCAGCGCAGCACCGGGGCCACCGAGAGAGGAGAGGGATGTCTCATTTGGACCGAGCCTTCCCTCTCCTTAGGTGAGTATTTGCCTTTTTTTTTTTTTTTTTTTAAATGGGTTACATTAGCTTTAAGGAGAGTAGTGTTTTGTTTTAAACTCAGAAAAATTAGTTTAAAAAACAATTTTCCCTCTCATTTTTAAAATTCATTTTCTCAAAAACTACAAGGTCTTTTTGAAAATATTATTTTTCAATTTATTTTTTCTTGTACCCACTATTCTCTCCTTAGCATATGTAGCAATTTTGGTGACAATGGTATATATGGGGGCTTTCCTATTCACCGCCAAAGTCGAGACGAAATGACATAAAAATTACGGGAAATTATGAATGATTACCATTACAGATAAAATTAATTACGATTTCTACTGAAATTTCCCATTAGGATTTCAAATCATAATTGTGAATTCTATGCCAAATGACATCTATGCGAAATATGTGATCATCACTACTTTCAATAGACTACCAGTGATTATTGCCCAAACCGATCCAACAGGATGCATTGGTCTACATGGATGATAATCATGTCTTTGATCATTGTTGGGACACATTTTTTAGAGTCTTGGTTGCCTGTTTATCATTTGTTTTTGAGCTTCAGATGGTTTGAGGTCCTCCCTCCCCTCCTGCTTTAATACTGGAGGTTCTTTGCACGATATTATAACAATGTCCGTATATTTTCAGAAACACACCTACATAACTTGACATCCTGCAATCATGTTGATCCGCACAGCTGCAGCTGCTGGTTTAGGACTGGCAGTTGTTGCTGATATTTGAGCGAGCTGCAGCCAAGGCACTTTTCAAATCTGTTTGGAAAAATTATACATTAAAAAACTCTATTCCCAAATCTTACGTACCGCCGGCACTCAGATAGCATAACCGATATTATATAGCTGAGTGCAAGATATGGTTATTAGAAGGGCATTTATCTTTTAACCCTATCCACTCCTAAGTTGGGCTATGTCTAACATAGGAAACATAGCTGTCGCTAAGTGGCGCTGTTGCCAGATAAAATCTGACATAGCGTAAATCTCTTCAGATCAACAGTGAAATCGATAATTACCAACAGGTCTAATCTGATTTCCGATCCTTTTTCTGATTGATTATCACTTCTATACAAAGTTGAAAAATGATCGTAAATCAGATCAGACCTGTCAGAAATGATCGATTCAGTCAATCTGACAGGAAATTTCCTTGTGTACACCACACAAGCTAAATGTACCGATATATTCTACTACCGCTATTTCCTGCGCCCTTAACCATTTTTTTTCGGTTCACACCGCACCCAAATTAGCGTACGGCGCTTTCAAAGGTACGCCTTTTATTGAGCGTTATGTGTTCTCACTGTCTATTTTCTTTGATGTATGAATAAATATTGTGGTTTTGTTACAAGTGACATATGACTTCCATTATTCTTTATACTCATAATACTAACCTATCCCCTAAAAGCTCCCGGCCTATGGGCCTGATTCACAAAGCGGTGCTAACAGTTAGCACGCTGGTGAAAAGCCCTTTATCATGCCTAAACTCTGTTTAGGCATGATAAGTTTAGGGGCCTGATTTACAAAGCGGTGCTAACAGTTAGCACGCTGGTGAAAAGCCCTTTATCATGCCTAAACTCAGTTTAGGCATGATGGGCTCGATTCACAAAGCGGTGCTAACCCAGTTAGCATGCCTAAAAGACTTTAGGCATGATAACCATTGCACCATGCTGGTGAAAAGCCAGTTTAGGCGTGATAAGTTTAGGTGTGATAAGTTTAGGTGTGATAAGTTTAGGCATGCTAAGTTTAGATAAGTTTAGATCGCTTGCAAAGTCCCGCACGCAAAGCAGCGCCATTAAACTTTATACAAAGTGCACCAGTCTTTGCTAGCGTAAAACTTTTGATCAGCTGTGCACTGCGGTGCTAACGCAGTTGGCACTTAAACTTAGCATGCCTAAACTTATCACACCTAAACTTATCATGCCTAAACTTATCACACCTAAACTTATCACACCTAAACTTATCATGCCTAAACTGAGTTTAGGCATGATAAAGGGCTTTTCACCAGCGTGCTAACTGTTAGCACCGCTTTGTGAATCAAGCCCGATAAGTTTAGGTGTGATAAGTTTAGGTGTGATAACTTTAGGCATGATAAGTTTAGGTGTGATAAGTTTAGGCATGATAAGTTTAAGCACCAACTGCGTTAGCACCGCAGTGCACAGCTGATCAAAAGTTTTGCGCTAGCAAAGTCTGGTGCACATCGCATAGAGTTTAATGGCGCTGCTTTGCGTGCGGGACTTTGCACGCTATCTACACTTATTTAAACTTAGCATGCCTAAACTTATCACACCTAAACTTATCACACCTAAACTTATCACGCCTAAACTGGCTTTTCACCAGCATGGTGCAATGGTTATCACGCCTAAAGTCTCTAACTGGGTTAGCACCGCTTTGTGAATCGAGCCCTAGGTGTGATAAGTTTAGGCGTGATAAGTTTAGGTGTGATAAGTTTATGGGCTTGATTCACAAAGCGGTGCTAACAGTTAGCACCCTGGTGAAAAGCCCTTTATCATGCCTAAACTCAGTTTAGGCATGATAAGTTTAGGTGTGATAAGTTTAGGTGTGATAAGTTTAGGCATGATAAGTTTAGGTGTGATAAGTTTAGGCATGATAAGTTTAAGCGCCAACTGCGTTAGCACCGCAGTGCACAGCTGATCAAAAGTTTTACGCTAGCAAAGTCTGATGCACTTCGTATAAAGTTTAATGGTGCTGCTTTGCGTGCGGGACTTTGCAAGCGATCTAAACTTATCTAAACTTAGCATGCCTAAACTTATCACACCTAAACTTATCATGCCTAAACGTATCACACCTAAACTGGCTTTTCACCAGAGTGGTGCAATGGTTATCATGCCTAAAGTCTCTAACTGGGTTAGCACCGCTTTGTGAATCGAGCCCTATGGGCTCGATTCACAAAGCGGTGCTAACCCAGGTAGAGACTTTAGGCATGATAACCATTGCATCACGCTGGTGAAAAGCCAGTTTAGGTGTGATAAGTTTAGGTGTGATAAGTTTAGGTGTGATAAGTTTAGGCATGCTAAGTTTAGATAAGTGTAGATAGCGTGCAAAGTCCCGCACGCAAAGCAGCACCATTAAACTCTATGCAAAGTGCACCAGACTTTGCAAGCGCAAAACTTTTGATCAGCTGTGCACTGTGGTGCTAACCCAGTTGGCGCTTAAACTTATCACGCCTAAACTTATCACGCCTAAACTTATCACGCCTAAACTTATCACGCCTAAACTTATCACACCTAAACTTATCATGCCTAAACTAAGTTTAGGCGTGATAAAGGGCTTTTCACCAGCGTGCTAACTGTTAGCACCGCTTTGTGAATCAGGCCCTATGTGTGATAAGTTTTTAGGCGTGATAAGTTTAAGCACCAACTGGGTTAGCACCGCAGTGCACAGCTGATCAAAAGTTTTGCGCTAGCAAAGTCTGGTGCACTTTGCATAGAGTTTAATGGCGCTGCTTTGCGTGCGGGACTTTGCACGCTATCTACACTTATCTAAACTTAGCATGCCTAAACTTATCATGCCTAAACTGAGTTTAGGCATGATAAAAATGGTTATCACGCCTAAAGTCTTTAACTGGGTTATCACCGCTTTGTGAATCGAGCTTAATGTAAGAACTCTTTACACTTCTGCGGCTCAGTTTACTTTTTGGAACTGTTTGCGATTTTACAGTTTATGTCAATTTGTGCTTCTCTTTAGGTCGGGTGGTTGGGTGGGCATAGCTCCCAACTGTCTCTTTTTGAGGGACTGTCCCTCTTTGGGAGCCCTGTCCCTCTATCCCTCTTTCCGCCTCATTTGTCCCTCTTTCAGGACTTTGTCCCTCTTTCTATGTAAATGTATATATTTCTCTACTAAAACATGTGTTTGACTCTAAACTTTATTCCCATCCTTTAAATTGATATATTACTAATGTTACTATGAAGGAAAATGAACCAGGATAGAAAAGACCAGTGTGGTTTGAATTATAAGATAACATATTGTTCTTATGAAATCTTTATGGTATGTGTGACTAGGGGTGTGATGGGGAGTGATCAGGGATGTGGCAGGGGCGTGGCTTAAGTGTCCCTCTTTCTCATCTCAAGAAGTTGGGAGGTATGGGTGGGCATTAGTGTCAGATAACAGAGGATGCATATGAATGTTTGCAGAAAAAATAGTCTGGCAGTGCAAGCATATCATTTCCAAAGGTGCATTAAAGTACCTATATACTAATAGATTTGCAGCAGATTCGAACATAAGATAGATTCCTGTCCAGGGCCGGATTTAGGCTAAGGCACCTAGGCCATGGCCTAGGGCACCACAGGAGGAAAGGCACCAAAGCAGCAGGCTAAACTGGTGCAGAATTTGCAAGCTTGGGAGCAATGAAGGGAGATCAGGCTAGTGCCTGACCGTGGTACTCTGCTGCTAGCCGCCTGTGCAACAGCCACCTTGCTCTCTGTGCACATTCGCATTGTGGCCGGCGGCTATGGACTTGGGCAGCATTGGAGACGGAAAGGAAGAGGAAGCTTCTGCACTGGAGACGAGCGGAGAAATGAGTGACACTGATGGCTGCTGTGGTGTGAAGGTGAACTAGAGCCTGAGTGGAAAGCCGCGCCTTCCAATGGATCGTGGTAGGTAAATATTTACCTCGTCGATGTTTGAGGGCTTTCAGCGCTGGATTGCCAAAGCGTAGGAGGGCGGGGAAAGCCTCATGACATGGCTATGTGTCCCCACACTGCTGCTCTCTGCCCCCCACCTCCCCCAACAAGATTTGTCACTAACTCGGAGGTAAACAGTGAGGAGAGCAATTCCCTGTTTAAAACTTCCGCCAGGGGCGTTCCTGCAGGGTTTCCTGAGCTGCCACTGGGCAGCTCTCTCTCTCCCGGGCCACACCCCTCCCCGCCTCCCTGCACGCTATGAGAGACACACAGTCTCTCAGTGCATCGTCGGGACCCAGAGGTCACGAAAGTGAAAGTGGGCCACAGAAGCTGCGGGGAGCGGTGGTTTTTGCGGCTACCTCATCCGCCTGAAGCAGGTAGCCTACTTTTTTTTTTTTTCATTTTTTGAGCCCACCTCGGGCTCTCTTTAAGATGCACAAGTGCAACACCATTGACTTGCATCAAATGTGCGGCAAAGGCAAATTTGGAAAAAAACAATTCGCGTACGAATTCTGTGAAGTGAGAAGAGAGCCTTATTCTGCTCATCCAGTGACTTCAAACCATCCTTCTTTTTCCTCTGTCGAGTTAATTGTGTACGCTGTTATGTAACAAGCAATAAAAGTGGCCTCAGACAGGTGAGAATATTGATATTAAATATGGGATTAGTGTCCTCTCTGGGTTGAGGCGACAACGTTTAACAAGCCTCTCGGTACACGATGAGAAGGGCTTCTGTGTACACAACACGTTGTCAGGAGCTGGACAGAGGACATCTCTAAACATCAAAATAGAGTCATCAAAAAATGAATAAATGGCTTTCCCCCAACAATAACGATGAAGTTGTATGATGTACACAGACTGCAGGTGATAGGCGGGACCACGCCCGGAGTGACTGGGCAACCCTAAATCTGGAGGCTCATCATGATACGATACAAGCCTTCTATTGTTATCTATATATGGACCACCTCCCTAGGCTGGCATGTATTGGGGGGGGGGGGGTAAATAATAAGAAAATGATTTATTCATTCAATTAAAACATTTCTCAAACAGTACATCAGATGTAACCAAACATAATCACTATTAATCAAATGGCCTATCATCATAATATTATTATGTATGTATATTATTATTATTATTATTGATTTATACAGCTCCAAGATATTCCGTGGTGCTGTACAGTGTTGAGCCGAAATTTTCGTAATTTCGTGTTTCCTTAATTACGGACGCGAATTTTTGAAATGTATCAGGAGGCTCTATCTGCAGCCACTTCTAAGACAGGTGCTCTTTGTCGAGGTGCACTTAGTCGTCATGCATGCTAAGACACTTGGTTTTGGGCCTTGCAATATCTGATAATGCAAAGGTACCTGCAAGTGCTGTCGCTTTAAATGTATCAGGAGGCTCTGGACTGGAACACAATTTCGAGAACGGACGTATTTCCGAAATTCTGATTTGTTTGTGTTACATAAACGATCGAATTACGAAATTCCCCATAAACACGAAATTTTGTGTAAGTTTGTGAAATTTGTGAAATTTCGATTACGGCCATAATTGTCATTTCGCGAATTACACAAAATTTTGCGTAATCGTTATTAGGTCATTACGCTCATCACTAGTTGTACATAGTAAGTGATTCAAAACAAACAAAAACACAATGGAGAGCTCCCAATAGTGTATTGTCGATGGTGATGGAGATAAAAGTAGCAGGAAAAAGAAATATACTCACAAATATGGGTTGCCAAGGTCAGGCAACCACTATGTGCACGTGAGGGGTTATTAGACCTGTCCCCACTCAGGTTAAGAAGTCGCTCTCCATAGAAGGAAACAAGGGTTATGCACTCACATCCACCATGTGGATCATAATCGTATATAGAAGAACAGAGGCGCCAACAGGATAAAATATGATCAAGGCTAAAAACAAATAAGATGGGGGTAAGGGTAAGGTAAGGGGGGTAAGGGTAGACTCACCTCCCCAGAACACAACAATTCTATAAGTTCCAAAAAATAGCTTTAATTCTTACTCCAAAATATGCAACACGTTTCACGGGTCTCAAGCTGCTTCCTCATACAAAACATACAACGGGAGTAACTCAGAAGTTGTGTGTAATTGCACAGTACCTCCGCCTAGGCAGAGCCGCTGTGCAATTACACACCACTTCTGAGTAGTTTTGCCTGAGGAAGTGGGCTTGAGAGGTTATTGTTGGTATTCTCGGGGGCTATAGCGTGGCGGTGTAGGGGGGGGGGCAGAGATCGGCGGTGTGGGGACACATGGTGTGGGGAGGCGTGTCACGGACATGCCTCTATGTCCCCCCCAAGAACCACCTCGGGTTCTCTTTAAGATAGAACATTACTCAGGTGCACAGTAGCTATTTGCCCAAGTGATGCTCCGATACTCCCGAGATGGGGTGTTGTGCCCCTAGTGGACGAATGGGCAGCCCAGTAGCGTAGCAATAGGGGTTGCAGAGGTTGCGACCGCATCAGGGCCCTTGGGCCAGAGGGGCCCCTGAGGGCTCTCCCTCAACTACAGTATTAGCTCTATTGGTCCTGTGCTCATAATAATCACTTCTATAGATACTTTGAATAGTGGTAATCATTAACAAGCTGCTCCCCACTAGATGTTCGGGTTCGCTAACGTTAGCCAAATAACGCTGCGATGTTCGGGTGTTCGCGCCGAACTCCAAACATAATGGAAGTCAATGGGGACCCGAACTTTCGTGCTTTGTAAAGCTTCCTTACATGCTACATACCCCCAAATTTGCAGGGTATGTGCACCTTGGGAGTGGGTACAAGAGGAAAAAAAATATTTGAAAAAGAGCTTATAGTTTTTGAGAAAATTGATTGTAAAGTTTCAATGTAAAGTTTCAGTACACAGAGTGGCAGTAAACACAATGCTATATAGTGTGGCTGAGCGAGCGGTGTACTACTATTCCCAGCAGACACAGAGTGGCAGTAAACACAATGCTATATAGTGTGGCTGAGCGAGGTACACAGAGTGGCAGTAAACAGAATGCTATATAGTGTGGCTGAGCGAGCGGTGTACTACTATTCCCAGCAGACACAGAGTGGCAGTAAACAGAATGCTATATAGTGTGGCTGAGCGAGCGGTGTACTACTATTCCCAGCAGACACAGAGTGGCAGTAAACAGAATGCTATATAGTGTGGCTGAGCGAGGTACACAGAGTGGCAGTAAACACAATGCTATATAGTGTGGCTGAGCGAGCGGTGTACTACTATTCCCAGCAGCGACACAATGACTGGGGGGACCCTGGCTAGCGTGGCTGGAGCGCGAACTACCCTGCCTGCCTACCCAAAACTAAACCCACAGACAAATGGCGGAGATATGACGTGGTTCGGGTATTTATTTACCCGAACCACGTGACAGTTCGGCCAATCAGAGCGCGTTCGGGTCCGAACCACGTGACCCGTTCGGCCAATCACAGCGCTAGCCGAACGTTCGGGGAACGTTCGGCCATGCGCTCTTAGTTCGGCCATGTGGCCGAACGGTTTGGCCGAACACCATCAGGTGTTCGGCCGAACTCGAACATCACCCGAATAGGGTGATGTTCTGCAGAACCCGAACAGTGGCGAACACTGTTCGCCCAACACTACTCCCCATCCCCTTCTTGCACCTCTGACACTGTAGTTGCCATTGGCAGGGATTGCTATGTATAGAGTGCTTGGGGGTAATCAGTAACAAGCTGCTCCCCATCCCCTTCTTGCACCTCTGACACTGTAGTTGCCATTGGCAGGGATTGCTATGTATAGAGTGCTTGTGGGTAATCAGTAACAAGCTGCTCCCCATCCCCTTCTTGCACCTCTGACACTGTAGTTGCCATTGGCAGGGATTGCTATGTATAGAGTGCTTGGGGGGTAATCAGTAACAAGCTGCTCCCCATCCCCTTCTTGCAGCTCTGACACTGTAGTTGCCATTGGCAGGGATTGCTATGTATAGAGTGCTTGGGGGTAATCAGTAACAAGCTGCTCCCCATCCCCTTCTTGCACCTCTGACACTGTAGATGCCATTGGCAGGTTTTGGTGCCCCGTATCAATTGTTATGTATAGAGTGCTGAGGGGGCCCACAGCTCCTTAGCTACGCCCCTGGGGCAGCCCCAGCGGGACAAGCAAAGATGCCATGATGGTGCCAGCAGAGGTTGGCGTGTAGTGCAGACGTCACATGGGCAGGAGAGGTGGGGACCGGAGGCTAAGGACTTTTAGATCATGAGTTAAAGGAGAAGAAAGAGGTAAAAGAAGAAAAGTGACAGAGGAAAAACAGAAGAATATACTGCAGAAAAAAATCCCTATACTAAAACGTATTATCCTATTTCTTAAACCTAAATAGGTATAAAGACAAAAATGACCCTCTACACCTGGAAGGGGCAGGACATCCAGGTTTCCCTTATTAAAGGGGGCTCCCAGATTCCACATTAACCCCCCAGGACATATGCCTCCCCCCCCCCCCATTCCTGAGCATCGGAGGTAGGAAAGAGCCCCTTGTCTTTGATATGGACTGCGCCCTGTGGGTGGGGGAGGCATAGTTGCACTTAATTTCCAGAGCCCCTCATATCATGTACCATTTAAAGAGAACCAGAGATGAAGCACCCTTTTGTATTTTACCTTATAAATCAGTGGGAACAGGACAGTAAACACCTAATTTGCTCTTTTTTTCATTGTTCTCTGTTTAATCTGACTGTTATCACCTCTGATAAGAATCCCAGACTGAGCACTCAGTCTAGCTTTTCTACGGAATGATTATAGCTGAGTCTGTCTTCTCTGGTGTCTTTTCAAGCCCAAGCCTGCCCCCTTGTGGCTCTGCTATTACGACTCAGCTATAATTATTCCCTGCAAAGCCAGACTGAATGCTCAGTCCGGGATTCTTATCACAGCTGATAACAGACACTTTTACCAGTGAGGATGAAACCGAGAGCATGGTAAGTGTTTTCTCTAATGTTCTTACTGATATATATGGTAAAATACACAAGGGTGCTTCGTCTCTGGTTCCCTTTAAGCTGGTTAGGCCAGTATGGCGGTGCCCCCCCCCCCCCTCCTTTTTAAGTGTTCTTTAACCCCTTGCCACCCATGGAGGGTGGGAGAGAAGAGACATGAGTTCCGTAAATAACTTTGTGTTCTGTAATTTGTACAAAGCTTGGTAAACGTTACATGTGTGAGAGAATAGCTGTTCGATGCATGTGTGTGGAGGAGCTCCCTTTATTTAAACGTTAAGAACCCCCAATCGCTCCCAGGTTGGCATTAAAGTTTAGATTCGTGGAGTGTCTGCTTGATTGCTGAGAAGTGTAGGACAGTGTAGGGCAGGGATGTCCAACTGTACTGAGACCCTCGTGAGAATCTGTTTGACTCCTGGAGAACCTTATAGCCACACCAAAGTCCTACACTTTCTTTTCCTCAACAAACAGTAAGTACTCCAGAAAACAGACTATATGGACCCTTTTTGGGGAATGGGTATTTTTTTTTTCCTCGAGCTTTCCTTTGGGTGAAATTTTCACACCTTGGCCCATATGCAATTCACTGTTTCACCTACCGGTAAGTTTTCTCCCAGGAGATAATTTTTCATTCTGAATTTAAAATAACCTTCGTCTCCGAGCACCTCCCATGGGCGTGCCTTTAAGATTTCGACCAGTATGCATACTTTTCTGTAGCTTGTGCTCTCCTCTTTCATTTGATGCCTGATTTGTCGTTCTACACCAAATACTTTGCGTTTGATTTCAATTTAAAAATTGCGGCTGCCATCTTGGCTATGTTATAACTTCCATGTCACCCCTGTCTTCTCTGTTAGAGAAGTGCATCACTGAATGAAGCAGGAAGAGGAAGTGACACGCATGGCCATTGCAAGAGGCTCCTCCAGAGGGGTCATAGCATGACTTTGTTGGAAGTCATCTGGCTTAAAGGCATGCCCATGAGAGGTGCTCGGAGTCCCCTTAAGCCACCAGCAAGCAAGAAAATACTAATGTTATATGCTGAAAGGTTATTTTAAAGAGTAGATAAAAAAAATATCTCCTAGGAGAAAACCCAGAAGAGAAAGCTAATTCAATAAGGTCCTATTTGCTCAACAAGACCTAAAGCACCGAAAGTCAGCAACTTATATTTCAGTTCCTGGCCATGCCCCGATCTTAGGTAGCCATACACTGGTCGATTTGCCATCAGATTCGACCAACAGATAGATCCCTCTCTGATCGAATCTGATCAGAGAGGGATCGTATGGCTGCCTTTACTGCAAACAGATTGTGAATCGATTTCAACATGAAACCGTTCACAATCTGTGGTGGTGGTGGTGCTGCCGCCCCCCTCCCCCCGCATACATTACCTGCTCTGGCCGGCGCGACTCCCCCTCTGTCCCCGCAGCTTCTTCTCCGCACTGGTCTCCGGTCCGGCTGGCTTGTCTTCACTGAACTTCCTGTCCGGGGGAAGTTTAAACAGTAGAGGGCGCTGTACTGTTTAAACTTCCTGCCGGGACAGGAAGTTCAATGAAGCAGGAGCCGGTCCGGAACCCAGCATGGAAAAGAAGCTGCGGGGACAGAGGGGGAGTCGCGCCGGCCGGAGCAGGTAATGTATTGCCGCTAGCGTCGGTCGTTGGGCATTCGAACGCCGCTATCAACGCACTCCCGACCCGCCGCCGATCGAGGGAAATCTTCCGCACGGACGGATCAACGGGAATCGGCGGGAACGATTGATTTGGGATGGAAATCGATCGTTCTGTCAGCGTTTGCGCAACGATTTCACAGCAGATTCGATCACAGTGATCGAATCTGCTGTATATCGGCGGCAAAATCGTTAGGTGTATAGGCAGCTTTACTCTGGAGATCTTACAAATAGCAGCAGAAAAAGGCAAAAGATGCCCACATTACAACCAAACCAGCTCGATTAGATGAATGCGACTAGAAGAAACCTTCTGAAATTACCCTCAGAGTTAAAAAAGCCTTTCTCTAAAAGTACAAAATCTACTCAGAACAAGGCAATGGGCCCGTAAAAGCACTAGAAAAAGAGAGAGCTCAGACTCAAATCAAAACAATTAGCAGTATGGCAGGAACCAAGGGTCACAAATCAAAGCAAATGTCAGAATCCTTTTGAGAATTTTATGCAGTTTTGTGTAATTTAAAAATAGAGAACAGCAGCACAAACGCAGCAAGAAACCAAAATTCGCAAAAAATAGGCTTGAGTGCATTCCCTCAAAATAATCACAAGCTCTCAGCATCTGAAAGAGAAAGTCTCCTATTCTGACTCAGGAGGTAATTACGGCAATAAAATTGCTGAAAAAAAAGGCTAAAAGCCTCGGCCTGTGGCTGACAGTATGATAAGATATAATGGACCCGCTAGCTCCCAAAATGACGTTCAGTCTTTAGATACATAGTCCCGCCTTGGCAGATATCAGGAGCACACCTTGTAGTTATTCACAAAGAAAATAAAGACCTTTTACACTGTTCATTTCTTTACTCAATAACCCCATCAAAATATTTGCAAAAAGTCTAACTGCTGGAACTCAAAAATGACTTCCCAAATGATCAACACTGACGCAATAGACTTTGTAGAAAGGCAAGAAATACAGAAAGTCCCTGAGCCACTACACACAAGTGAAGAGTCATTGCAATATTACTTGCTAGGCTTGCCTTCACGCTCCAAAGCCTTGGTGACACCGAGTTCGAGCGCAGCCCTGGATAGATTGTCCCAGACTGTCACAGTCAGTGACCGGTCCAGGCGAGGCGGCTGGTAAATATGGTTATCGGCAGGGGCCCTGGTGTGTCCCTTCAGGTGCCCAATACAGGGGGCCTGGCAGTGTGCACCCATGTACGTTGTGCTGCGCGGCATAAACGCTGGCGCTTTACAGCATTGGTGCCAGCATTGCCACTCTCCAGTGCTGTGGCATTGCAGCCAGTTCTGTGAGACTAGTGTGTGCTTCCAAGTTGACTTGATTCTACCTGTTCGCATTCATTGATCTAAGTCCACGGTAGAAAAACCGACAGCTTCTTTTCAGAGGCCGCGGTCTTTCTGAAAAAAAAAAAAATCACGTCCTCCTTGCAGTTCCTGTAAGCGAGTGTGCTCGCTCACAGGATAGAAAAACAAAAAAAATCACTCCGGCCATCTTGTGGCCAAATAGTAAAACTACATGCACATACATTTTTTTCACAGATAACACAATAAATTATATTTAAAATTAACTGTTTACCTCCCACACCCAAAAAATACCTGAACAAAATTTTTAACTAAAAAAAAAATTTAAAAAATTAAATTAAAAAAACAAAACATAAATAGTTACCTAAGGGTCTGAACTTTTTAAATATGCATGTCAAGAAGGTGCATTACTAATATTTTTGAAATTATAAGCTTGTAAATAGTGATGGTTGCAAAACTGAAAAAATGCACCTTTATTTCCAAATAAAATATTGGCACCATACATTGTGTTAGGGATATCATTTAAATGGCATAATAACTGGGACAAATGGGCAAATAAAATGTGTGGGTTTTAATTATGGTAGCAAGTACTATTTTAAAGCTATAATGTCCGAAAACTGAGAAATAATGAATTTCCATTTTTTTCTTAATATTCCTGTTAAAATGCATTTAGAAAAAAATAATTCTTAGCAAAATGTACCACCCAAAGAAAGCCTAATTGGTGGTGGAAAAAAACAAGATATAGATCAATTAATTGTGATAAGTAGTGATAAAGTTTTTTTGTCGAATGAATAGGAGGTGAAAATTGCTCGGATGCATAAGGTGAAAAACGACTGAAGGCTGAAGTGGTTAAACAAAATTAGGCAGGTGCATACATTTGAGCACTAAAAAAAAGAAATGAAATCAATATTTAGTAGATGTTTCTTTTGCAAAATTACAGCCTCTAAACGCTTCCTGTAGGTTCCAATGAGCATCTGGATTCTGGTTGAAGGTATTTTGGACTATTCCTCTTTACAAAACATCTCTAGTTCATTCAGTTTTGATGGCTTCCGAGCATGGACAGCTCTCTTTACTCACACCACAGATTTTCAATTATATTCAGGTCTGGGGACTGAGATGGCCATTCCACAATGTTGTACTTGTTCCTCTGCATGAATGCCTTAGTGGATTTTGAGCAGTGTTTAGGGTCATTGTCTTGTTGAAAGTTCCAGCCCTGGAGCAGCTTCAGCTTTGTCACTGATTCCTGGACATTGGTCTCCAGAATCTGCTGATACTGAGTGGAATCCATGCGTCCCTCAACTTTGACAAGATTCCCAGTCCCTGCACTGGCCACACAGCCCCGCAGCATGATGGGACCATTACCTTATTTTACTGTAGGAAGCAGGTGTTTTCCTTGGAATGCTGTGTTGTTTTTCTTCCATGCATAACACCCCTTGTTATGCTCAATTTTAGTTTCATCAGTCCACAGCACCTTATTCCAAAATGAAGCTGGCTTGTCCAACTGTGCTTTAGCATACCTCAAGCGGCTCTGTTTGTGCTGTGGGCGGAGAAAAGTCTTCCTCTGCATCACTCTCACATACAGCATCTCCTTGTGTAAAGTGCACCGAATGGTTGAACGATGCACAGTGGCTCCATCTGCAGCAAGATGATGTTGTAGGTCTTTGGTGCTGGTCTGTGGGTTGACTCTGACTGTTCTCACTGACAACAGTGCCCAAATGTATGCACCTGCCTAATTTTGCTTAAACAATTATTGCGCACTTTCTGTAAATCCAATAAACTTCATTTCACTTCTCAAATATCACTGTGTGTGTCTCCTATATGATATATTTAACTGACATTTTTTATCGTAACAACCAACAATTTTTAAAGGAAAATCATGACAATTAACAAAGTTGCCCAAACATTCGCACCCCACTGTATACTGGAGGCACCTATACATGGCTGACCTATAATGGGGGCAACTATGTGCAATTGAGGAAATAGATCCGGGCACCAGATGCGTTGCAAAGATCCCACCGTTTATTTAATCCCCACCACAGACAGATACAACCACAAAGGCTCGCATCTGGTGCCCGGATCTCTTTCTTCAATAGCACACAGTTGTTCTCTCAGCCGGAGGCACAGTGAGTTGTCCACCAACACCCTAGGAAACTGCCATCATAGCATCTAGTGCCAATCGCCTTTCTTTGTGCCTGTACTGGGGGCAACTATACCTGGCTACCCATATACTGGGTTAAGGTTAGAGAAACCGAGAGTCCAATATAGTGTAGTATGTTCAGCATAAAATTAGTAAAGATAATTAGTGAGAAGAGTATACTCACAAACGTGGGTTACCACAAAGGCAACCACTGTATAGGCAGGTGAGGAAATTAGACCTGTCCTCACTCAGGGACAAGAAGTCGCTCTCTGTAGATCAGAAAAGGAGTAGATCTCCCCTCCACCAAGGGTGGACACGGTATAGCAAACGGGGAACGGGGTAAAAGTGGATAAAACCTTTAAAATGTGCTTGGAGGAAGCGGTGGACTTACCTCCATAAAACATACACGAAAGACTGTCTGTATAATAGTAATCACATTTATTATATAGTACCCCAAAAGTGCAACGCGTTTCGCAGGCCACGCCCGCTTCATCAGGCAATAAACGTGGGGACAAACAGAATTTCAGCAGTAGCAGGAGTAGCACCTCAGAGCTTGGCACCCATATACTAGGGGGCACCTATACTTGACTACCTATACATGTATCCCTATACTGGGGGCACCTATACTTGGCTACCTAACCTGTATTGAGGGCATCCATACCTACCTATGCTGAGGAGTTTTTTTGTGGTCTCAAGTTTGCCTCAGGCAGCAAAAAGTCTAGAACGGGCTCTGCTTGACACTCTTGCAAGCGCTTCTGCCCCTTGTTTACCACTGGTCCCTGATACAATCTCAGGCCTGGTGGGCGATAAGTTGCAAGAGTTGTTGTCCTCAACACTGCGGTCTCCTCACTACCAGGTATGTTACACTCCCTATACGAGAATGCCTGCTCCAGGAGTTCTGTGTTTTCATCGGTGGTGGTCATAATAAGCATCTGCTATTCCGCTGCGTGATTTGTCGAGAACAGACCCTGTTTCCAGAAACTTGCCATGGATAGCGTAAATTACGCATTGGAGCTGTGTGATGGCCATAAAGCTTCTCAAACTCTCCCTCTGAGCTGCAGTGGTGGACTAAAAAACTTCCGGCCAAGTGGCAATTCTGCAAAGCTGCTCTCATGTCGTCAATCGGTGAGACGTGATTAAGGGATGATACGCTTGCAAGAACTGCAAATCCGAACTATTGCCTTGCAAACAACAGTAAGTTCTCCAGAACAGACTGTGGGCCCGTTTAGAGGACGAAAACTAGGGGAAAAAAATAAATACTAAACCTGGTGCATCCATGGTGAAGGGGCATCTTGTGGATTATGCCCCCTTTATACTTCATGCCCCCTTGTAGCTCTTGTGTCTCCCTGTGTCCTCCTGAGTCCCCCATGTGTCCCCCTCTGTCCCCCTGTGCCTCCACTGTGCCCCCCTGTGCCTCCAGTGTCCCCTTCTGTCCCCCTGTGCCTCCACTGTGCCCCCCTGTGCCTCCAGTGTCCCCTTCTGTCCCCCTGTGCCTCCACTGTGCCCCCCTGTGCCTCCAGTGTCCCCTTCTGTCCCCCTGTGCCTCCACTGTGCCCCCCTGTGCCTCCAGTGTCCCCTTCTGTCCCCCTGTGCCTCCACTGTGCCCCCCTGTGCCTCCAGTGTCCCCTTCTGTCCCCATGTGTCCCCCTCTGTCCTCCTTGTGACCTCCTCTATGCCCCTTTGTGTCCCCCTTGTGTCTTCCTGTGTCCTCCTTGTGACCTCCTCTATGCCACTTGGTGTCTCCCTGTGTCCTCCTCTGCATGGGCACAGTACAGGGAGTCCCCGACATTGTGGCAGGTTGGAGGTTCGTATTGGCAGGCGTTCAATTATAAGGATAACTCTAGTACAGAAACAGAAATTCTAACGCTGTGAGAGGCCCATAAGGTATTACTCTGGAGATCTCATACAAATAGCAGCAGAGAAGGAAAAAAGATGCCCACATTACAACCCAAACCACCTCGATTGCATGAATGCGACTAGAAGGAACCTTCTGAAATTACTGAACCTCAAAGTTAAAAAAGCCTTCCTCTAAAAGAACAAAATCTACACGGAACAAGGCAATGAGAGTGGGCGTGTGTAAAAGGAATACAAAAAGAGAGAGCCCAGACTCAAATCAAAACAATTAGCAGTATGGCAGGAACCAAGGGTCACAAATCAAAGCAAATATCAGAATCCTTTAGAGAAGAATTTGATGCAGTTTTGTATAATTTAAAAAAAGAGAACAGCAGCACAAACTCGGCAAGAAACCAAAATTCGCAAAAAAATAGGCTTGAGTGCATTCCTGCAAAATAATCACAAGCTCTCAGCATCTGAAAGAGACCATATTAAAAGTCCCCTATTCTGACTCGGGAGGCGCAGTCATCTGAAGACATTTGGGAACCTTCTCAGCCTGCATAATCATTTACTCTTCTGTCAACAAAAAAAGATAACAGTCAGAGGCGGTACTAGTTCCATGAAGCAATCACGTGCTTTAGGGCACCAACATTTAGAGGACAGCAAGAGGAGGGCTCCCCTCCCCAAATGTCCCTCTCGTTGCGCTCCCGGTCTCCCCCTCCCTAGATGCAGCTTCATTCACCTGTTCTTAGCGTTCCAGCGATGGGATCTCCATCCGCCCGTCCAGCATCCTGTATTCATGGCTACAGCAGTGCCTCATGTGACCTGTTACGTGCTGCTGGGTCACATGAGGCACCGCTGTAGTCAGAGAGGAAACAGGACTTCATATGTGGCTGGTGATCCCATCACTAATCTGCTGAGAGCGGGTGAGTGATGCAGCGACGTGCAGCATAAACTAAATAAGTCCTGAAGATCAGAGGTTGGGGGCCAGCAAGGGAGGAGATGCTATGGGAGGAGGTGCAGCACATACCCGGCATCCTGGGGAACAGATGCTGCGGGCCAGCAGGGAGGAGATGCTATGGGAGGAGGTGCAGCACATACCCGGCATCCTGGGGATCAGATGCTGCGGGCCAGCAGGAAGGAGATGCTATGGGAGGAGGTGCAGCACATACCCGGCATCCTGAGGATCAGATGCTGCGGGCCAGCAGGGAGGAGATGCTATGGGAGGAGGTGCAGCACATACCTGGCATCCTGGGGATCAGATGCTGCGGGCCAGCAGGGGGGAGATGCTATGGGAGGAGGTGCAGCACATACCCGGCATCCTGGGGATCAGATGCTGCAGGGCCAGCAGGGAGGAGATGCTATGGGAGGAGGTGCAGCACATACCTGGCATCCTGGGGATCAGATGCTGCGGGCCAGCAGGGGGGAGATGCTATTGGAGGAGGTGCAGCACATACCCGGCATCCTGGGGATCAGATGCTGCGGGCCAGCAGGGAGGAGATGCTATGGGAGGAGGCGCAGCACACACCCGGCATCCTGGGGATCAGATGCTGCGGGCCAGCAGGGAGGAGATGCTATGGGAGGAGGTGCAGCACATACCCGGCATCCTGGGGATCAGATGCTGCGGGCCAGCAGGGAGGAGATGCTATGGGAGGAGGTGCAGCACATACCCGGCATCCTGGGGATCAGATGCTGCGGCCAGCAGGAAGGAGATGCTATAGGAGGAGGTGCAGCACATACCCGGCATCCTGGGGATCAGATGCTGCGGCCAGCAGGAAGGAGATGCTATAGGAGGAGGTGCAGCACATACACGGCATCCTGGGGATCAGATGCTGCGGGCCAGCAGGGAGGAGATGCTATGGGAGGAGGTGCAGCACATACCCGGCATCCTGGGGATCAGATGCTGCGGCCAGCAGGAAGGAGATGCTATAGGAGGAGGTGCAGCACATACACGGCATCCTGGGGATCAGATGCTGCGGGCCAGCAGGGAGGAGATGCTATGGGAGGAGGCGCAGCACACACCCGGCATCCTGGGGATCAGATGCTGCGGGCCAGCAGGGAGGAGATGCTATGGGAGGAGATGCAGCACATACCCAGCATCCTGCGGATGAGATGCTGCGGGCCAGCAGGGAGGATATGCTATGGGAGGAGGTGCAGCACATACCTGACATCCTGGGGATCAAATGCTGCGGCCAGCAGGAAGGAGATGCTATAGGAGAAGGTGCAGCACATACCCGGCATCCTGGGGATCAGATGCTGCGGGCCAGCAGGGAGGAGATGCTATGAGAGGAGGTGCAGCACATACCCGGCATCCTGGGGATCAGATGCTGCGGGCCAGCAGGGAGGAGATGCTATGGGAGGAGGTGCAGCACATACCCGGCATCCTGGGGATCAGATGCTGCGGGCCAGCAGGGAGGAGATGCTATGGGAGGAGGTGCAGCACATACCCGGCATCCTGGGGATCAGATGCTGCGGGCCAGCAGGGAGGAGATGCTATGAGAGGAGGTGCAGCACATACCCGGCATCCTGGGGATCAGATGCTGCGGGCCAGCAGGGAGGAGATGCTATGGGAGGAGTTGCAGCACATACCCGGCATCCTGGGGATCAGATGCTGCGGGCCAGCAGGGAGGAGATGCTATGGGAGGAGGTGCAGCACATACCCGGCATCCTGGGGATCAGATGCTGCGGGCAAGCAGGGAGGAGATGCTATGAGAGGAGGTGCAGCACATACCCGGCATCCTGGGGATCAGATGCTGCGGGCCAGCAGGGAGGAGATGCTATGGGAGGAGGTGCAGCACATACCCGGCACCCTGGGGATGAGATGCTGCAGGCCAGCAGGGAGGAGATGCTATGGAAGGAGGTGCAGCACATACCCGGCCTCCTGGGGATCAGATGCTGCAGGCCAGCAGGGAGGAGATGCTATGGGAGGAGGTGCAGCACATACCCGGCATCCTGGGGATCAGATGCTGCGGGCCAGCAGGGAGGAGATGCTATGGGAGGAGGTGCAGCACATACACGGCATCCTGGGGATCAAATGCTGCGGCCAGCAGGGAAGAGATGCTATGGAAGGAGGTGCAGCACATACCCGGCATCCTGGGGATCAGATGCTGCGGGCCAGCAGGGAGGATATGCTATGGGAGGAGGTGCAGCACATACCCGGCATCCTGGGGATCAGATGCTGCGGGCCAGCAGGGAGGAGATGCTATGGGAGGAGGTGCAGCACATACCCGGCATCCTGGGGATCAGATGCTGCGGGCCAGCAGGGAGGAGATGCTATGGGAGGAGGTGCAGCACATACCCGGCATCCTGGGAATCAGATGCTGCGGGCCAGCAGGGAGGAAATGCTATGGGAGGAGGTGCAGCACATACCCGGCATCCTGGGGAACAGATGCTGCGGGCCAGCAGGGAGGAGATGCTATGGGAGGAGGTGCAGCACATACCCGGCATCCTGGGGATCAGATGCTGCGGGCCAGCAGGGAGGAGATGCTATGGGAGGAGGTGCAGCACATACCTGGCATCCTGGGGATCAGATGCTGCAGGCCAGCAGGGAGGAGACGCTATAGGAGAAGGTGCAGCACATACCCGGCATCCTGGGGATCAGATGCTGCGGGCCAGCAGGGAGGAGATGCTATGGGAGGAGGTGCAGCACATACCCGGCATCCTGGGGATGAGATGCTGCAGGCCAGCAGGGAGGAGATGCTATGGAAGGAGGTGCAGCACATACCCGGCATCCTGGGGATCAGATGCTGTGGGCCAGCAGGGAGGAGATGCTATGGGTGGAGGTGCAGCACATACCCGGCATCCTGGGGATCAGATGCTGCGGGCCAGCAGGGAGGAGATGCTATGGGAGGAGGTGCAGCACATACCCGGCATCCTGGGGGTCAGATGCTGCTGGCCAGCAGGGAGGAGATGCTATGGGAGGAGGTGCAGCACATACCCGGCATCCTTGGGATCAGATGCTGCAGGCCAGCAGGGAGGAGATGCTATGGGAGGAGGTGCAGCACATACCCGGCATCCTGGGGATCAGAGGCTGTGGGCCAGCAGGGAGGAGATGCTATGGGAGGAGGTGCAGCACATACCTGGCATCCTGGGGATCAGATGCTGCGGGCCAGCAGGGAGGAGATGCTATGGGAGGAGGTGCAGCACATACCCGGCATCCTGGGGATCAGATGCTGCGGGCCAGCAGGGAGGAGATGCTATGGGAGGAGGTGCAGCACATACCCGGCATCCTGGGGATCAGAGGCTGCGGGCCAGCAGGGAGGAGATGCTATAGGAGGAGGTGCAGCACATACCCGGCATCCTGGGGATGAGATGCTGCAGGCCAGCAGGGAGGAGATGCTATGGAAGGAGGTGCAGCACATACCCGGCATCCTGGGGATCAGATGCTGTGGGCCAGCAGGGAGGAGATGCTATGGGTGGAGGTGCAGCACATACCCGGCATCCTGGTGATCAGATGCTGCGGGCCAGCAGGGAGGAGATGCTATGGGAGGAGGTGCAGCCCATACCTGGCATCCTGGGAATCAGATGCTGCGGGCCAGCAGGGAGGAGGTGCTATGGGAGGAGGTGCAGCACATACCTGGCATCCTGGGGATCAGATGCTGCGGGCCAGCAGGGAGGAGATGCTATGGGAGGAGGTGCAGCACATACCCGGCATCCTGGGGGTCAGATGCTGCTGGCCAGCAGGGAGGAGATGCTATGGGAGGAGGTGCAGCCCATACCTGGCATCCTGGGAATCAGATGCTGCGGGCCAGCAGGGAGGAGGTGCTATGGGAGGAGGTGCAGCACATACCCGGCATCCTGGGGATCAGATGCTGCGGGCCAGCAGGGAGGAGATGCAATGGGAGGAGGTGCAGCACATACCCGTCATCCTGGGGGTCAGATGCTGCTGGCCAGCAGGGAGGAGATGCTATGGGAGGAGGTGCAGCACATACCCGGCATCCTTGGGATCAGATGCTGCAGGCCAGCAGGGAGGAGATGCTATGGGAGGAGGTGCAGCACATACCCGGCATCCTGGGGATCAGAGGCTGTGGGCCAGCAGGGAGGAGATGCTATGGGAGGAGGTGCAGCACAAACCTGGCATCCTGGGGATCAGATGCTGCGGGCCAGCAGGGAGGAGATGCTATGGGAGGAGGTGCAGCACATACCCAGCATCCTGGGGATCAGATGCTGCGGGCCAGCAGGGAGGAGATGCTATGGGAGGAGGTGCAGCACATACCCGGCATCCTGGGGATCAGAGGCTGTGGGCCAGCAGGGAGGAGATGCTATAGGAGGAGGTGCAGCACATACCCGGCATCCTGGGGATCAGAGGCTGTGGGCCAGCAGGGATGAGATGCTATGGGAGGAGGTGCAGCACATACCCGGCATCCTGGGGATCAGATGCTGCGGGCCAGCAGGGAGGAGATTCTATGGGAGAAGATGCAGCACATACCCGGCATCCTGGGGATCAGATGCTGAGGGCCTGCAGGGAGGAGGTGCAGCACATACCCGGCATCCTGGGGATCAGATGCTGCGGCCTGCAGGGAGGAGATGCAGCACATACCCGGCATCCTGGGGATCAGATGCTGCAGGCCAGCAGGGAGGAGATGCTATGGGAGGAGGTGCAGCACATACCCGGCATCCTGGGGATCAGATGCTGCGGGCCAGCAGTGAGGAGATGCTATGGGAGGAGGTGCAGCACATACCCGGCATCCTGGGGATCAGATGCTGCCGGCCAGCAGAGAGGATATGCTATGGGAGGAGGTGCAGCACACACCCGGCATCCTGGGGATCAGAGGGCCAGCAGGGAGGAGATGCTATGGGAGAAGGGACAGTACATACCCGGCATCCTGGGGATCAGATGCTGCGGGCCAGCAGGAAGGAGATGCTATGAGAGGAGGTGCAGCACATACCCGGCATCCTGGGGATCAGATGCTGCGGGCCAGCAGGAAGGAGATGCTATGGGAGGAGGTGCAGCACATACCCGGCATCCTGGGGATCAGAGGCTGAGGGCCAGCAGGGATGAGATGCTATGGGAGGAGGTGCAGCACATACCCGGCATCCTGGGGATCAGATGCTGCAGGCCAGCAGGGAGGAGCTGCTATGGGAGGAGGTGCAGCACATACCCAGCCTCCTGGGGATCAGATGCTGCAGGCCAGCAGGGAGGAGCTGCTATGGGAGGAGGTGCAGCACATACCTGGCATCCTGGGGATCAGATGCTGCGGGCCGGCAGGGAGGAGCTGCTATGGGAGGAGGTGCAGCACATACCCGGCATCCTGGGGATCAGATGCTGCAGGCCAGCAGGGAGGAGCTGCTATGGGAGGAGGTGCAGCACATACCCGGCATCCTGGGGATCAGAGGCTGTGGGCCAGCAGGGAGGAGATGCTATAGGAGGAGGTGCAGCACATACCCGGCATCCTGGGGATCAGAGGCTGTGGGCCAGCAGGGATGAGATGCTATGGGAGGAGGTGCAGCACATACCCGGCATCCTGGGGATCAGATGCTGCGGGCCAGCAGGGAGGAGATTCTATGGGAGAAGATGCAGCACATACCCGGCATCCTGGGGATCAGATGCTGAGGGCCTGCAGGGAGGAGGTGCAGCACATACCCGGCATCCTGGGGATCAGATGCTGCGGCCTGCAGGGAGGAGATGCAGCACATACCCGGCATCCTGGGGATCAGATGCTGCAGGCCAGCAGGGAGGAGATGCTATGGGAGGAGGTGCAGCACATACCCGGCATCCTGGGGATCAGATGCTGCGGGCCAGCAGTGAGGAGATGCTATGGGAGGAGGTGCAGCACATACCCGGCATCCTGGGGATCAGATGCTGCCGGCCAGCAGAGAGGATATGCTATGGGAGGAGGTGCAGCACACACCCGGCATCCTGGGGATCAGAGGGCCAGCAGGGAGGAGATGCTATGGGAGAAGGGACAGTACATACCCGGCATCCTGGGGATCAGATGCTGCGGGCCAGCAGGAAGGAGATGCTATGAGAGGAGGTGCAGCACATACCCGGCATCCTGGGGATCAGATGCTGCGGGCCAGCAGGAAGGAGATGCTATGGGAGGAGGTGCAGCACATACCCGGCATCCTGGGGATCAGAGGCTGAGGGCCAGCAGGGATGAGATGCTATGGGAGGAGGTGCAGCACATACCCGGCATCCTGGGGATCAGATGCTGCAGGCCAGCAGGGAGGAGCTGCTATGGGAGGAGGTGCAGCACATACCCAGCCTCCTGGGGATCAGATGCTGCAGGCCAGCAGGGAGGAGCTGCTATGGGAGGAGGTGCAGCACATACCTGGCATCCTGGGGATCAGATGCTGCGGGCCGGCAGGGAGGAGCTGCTATGGGAGGAGGTGCAGCACATACCCGGCATCCTGGGGATCAGATGCTGCAGGCCAGCAGGGAGGAGCTGCTATGGGAGGAGGTGCAGCACATACCCGGCATCCTGGGGGTCAGATGCTGCGGGCCAGCAGGGAGGAGATGCTATGGGAGGAGGTGCAGCACATACCCGGCATCCTGGGGATCAGATGCTGAGGGCCAGCAGGGAGGAGATGCTATGGGAGGAGGTGCAGCACATACCCGGCATCCTGGGGATCAGATGCTGCGGGCCAGCAGGGAGGAGGTGCTATGGGAGGAGGTGCAGCACATACCCGGCATCCTGGGGATCAGATGCTGTGGGCCAGCAGGGAGGAGATGCTATGGGAGGAGGTGCAGCACATACCCGGCATCCTGGGAATCAGATGCTGCAGGCCAGCAGGGAGGAGATGCTATGGGAGGAGGTGCAGCACATACCCGGCATCCTGGGGATCAGATGCTGCGGCCCAGCAGGGAGGAGATGCTATGGGAGGAGGTGCAGCACATACCCGGCATCCTGGGGATCAGATGCTGTGGGCCAGCAGGGAGGAGATGCTATAGGAGGAGGTGCAGCACATACCCGGTATACTGGGGATCAGATGCTGCAGGCCAGCAGGGAGGAGGTGCAGCACATACCCAGCATCCTGGGGATCAGACGCAGCGGGCCAGCAGGGAGGAGATGCTATGGGAGGAGGTGCAGCACATACCCGGCATCCTGGGGAACAGACGCAGCGGGCCAGCAGGGAGGAGATGCTATGGGAGGAGGTGCAGCACATACCCGGCATCCTGGGGATCAGACGCAGCGGGCCAGCAGGGAGGAGATGCTATGGGAGGAGGTGCAGCACATACCCGGCATCCTGGGGATCAGATGCTGCGGGCCAGCAGGGAGGAGATGCTATGGGAGGAGGTGCAGCACATACCCGGCATCCTGGGGGTCAGAGGCTGCGGGCCAGCAGGGAGGAGATGCTATGGGAGGAGGTGCAGCACATACCCGGCATCCTGGGGATCAGATGCTGCGGGCCAGCAGAGAGGAGATGCTATGGGAGGAGGTGCAGCACATACCCGGCATCCTGGGGATCAGACGCAGCGGGCCAGCAGGGAGGAGATGCTATGGGGGGAGGTGCAGCACATACCCGGCATCCTGGGGATCAGATGCTGCGGGCCAGCAGGGAGGAGATGCTATGGGAGGAGGTGCAGCACATACCCGGCATCCTGGGGATCAGACGCAGCGGGCCAGCAGGGAGGAGATGCTATGGGGGGAGGTGCAGCACATACCTGGCATCCTGGGGATCAGATGCTGCGGGCCAGCAGGGAGGAGATGCTATGGGAGGAGGTGCAGCACATACCCGGCATCCTGGGGATCAGACGCAGCGGGCCAGCAGGGAGGAGATGCTATGGGGGGAGGTGCAGCACATACCTGGCATCCTGGGGATCAGACGCAGCGGGCCAGCAGGGAGGAGATGCTATGGGAGGAGGTGCAGCACATACCCGGCATCCTGGGGAACAGACGCAGCGGGCCAGCAGGGAGGAGATGCTATGGGAGGAGGTGCAGCACATACCCGGCATCCTGGGGAACAGACGCAGCGGGCCAGCAGGGAGGAGATGCTATGGGAGGAGGTGCAGAACATACCCGGCATCCTATTATTATTATAATTATTATTATTTATTAGATTTATATAGCGCCAACATATTACGCAGCGCTGTACAATAAATAGGAACTAGGGATCAGATGCTGTGGGCCAGCAGGGAGGAGATGCTATGGGAGGAGGTGCAGCACATACCCGGCATCCTGGGGATCAGACGCAGCGGGCCAGCAGGGAGGAGATGCTATGGGGGGAGGTGCAGCACATACCCGGCATCCTGGGGATCAGATGCTGCGGGCCAGCAGGGAGGAGATGCTATGGGAGGAGGTGCAGCACATACCCGGCATCCTGGGGATCAGACGCAGCGGGCCAGCAGGGAGGAGATGCTATGGGGGGAGGTGCAGCACATACCTGGCATCCTGGGGATCAGATGCTGCGGGCCAGCAGGGAGGAGATGCTATGGGAGGAGGTGCAGCACATACCCGGCATCCTGGGGATCAGACGCAGCGGGCCAGCAGGGAGGAGATGCTATGGGGGGAGGTGCAGCACATACCTGGCATCCTGGGGATCAGACGCAGCGGGCCAGCAGGGAGGAGATGCTATGGGAGGAGGTGCAGCACATACCCGGCATCCTGGGGAACAGACGCAGCGGGCCAGCAGGGAGGAGATGCTATGGGAGGAGGTGCAGCACATACCCGGCATCCTGGGGAACAGACGCAGCGGGCCAGCAGGGAGGAGATGCTATGGGAGGAGGTGCAGCACATACCCGGCATCCTGGGGAACAGACGCAGCGGGCCAGCAGGGAGGAGATGCTATGGGAGGAGGTGCAGAACATACCCGGCATCCTATTATTATTATAATTATTATTATTTATTAGATTTATATAGCGCCAACATATTACGCAGCGCTGTACAATAAATAGGAACTAGGGATCAGATGCTGTGGGCCAGCAGGGAGGAGATGCTATGGGCGGAGGGGCATAAACATACAGTAAGTAGGCAGCAGGGGCGTAACAATAGACCCTGCAAGGGATGCAGCCACAGGGGGGCCAGAGGCCACAGGGGGCCCTGTCATGAGAGACTGACAAATAAGGGCAAGGAAAGAAAACTTTCAGCTCTCTGCACAATTATTCTGACTGCCACTGCTCAGCCACTGATAATTAATCATACAAAGTTTTGCAGACAAAGATTTGTATACAGTCCCTATTCAGTGTTCAGCAGGGTCTTGTGTACAGCGCTGTTCTACTCCACTCCAAGTGCTGTGTCTTGTAGTGATGCTTGAGGAGTCTGAGCACGGAGAGAAAAATCTTTCTGCTCTCTGCACAATTGTTCTAATGACTGCATCTGCTAGCCACTGATAATGAATCGTAAAAAGTTTTGTAGACAAAGATTTGTAGACAGTCCCTATTCAGTGTTCAGCAGGGTCTTGGGTACACCGCCCAGCCCCCAGCCTCTCTACCCCTCCCCAAGTGCTGTGTACTGTAGTAATGCTGGAGGAGTCTGCAGAGCTCCGCCCCCAGCCTCTCTACCCCGCCCCAAGTGCTGTGTACTGTAGTGATGCTGGAGGAGTCTGCAGAGCTCCGCCCCCAGCCTCTCTACCCCGCCCCAAGTGCTGTGTACTGTAGTGATGCTGGAGTAGTCTGCAGAGCCCCGCCCCCAGCCTCTCCACCCTCCCCAAGTGCTGTGTACTGTAGTGATGCTGGAGAAGTCTGCAGAGCCCCGCCCCCAGCCTCTCCACCCCTCCCCCAAGTGCTGTGTACTGTAGTGATGCTGAGGAGTCTGCAGAGCCCCGCCCCCAGCCTCTCTACCCCGCCCCAAGTGCTGTGTACTGTAGTGATGCTGGAGTAGTCTGCAGAGCCCCGCCCCCAGCCTCTCTACCCCTCCCCAAGTGCTGTGTACTGTAGTGATGCTGGAGGAGTCTGCAGAGCCCCGCCCCCAGCCTCTCCACTCCTCCCCCAAGTGCTGTGTACTGTAGTGAAGCTGGAGGAGTCTGCAGAGCCGGTTCTGCTCCATCAGAGATGGACAGAGTGAGTGTAATAAGCTGAGGCTGGGAGCACACTGGTCTGTATGCGTTTTCTGCTCACCATGTGCGTCTGTATGTGTGATAACATGCACGTTTATCACAGAAGCTAATGTAATTGATAGAGAAAATTTGCATGGTTTTATCTGCATGGGGAAAACACATACAAGTGTGCACTAGCCAACTGAATAACATTGGTTCTCAGTTTTCCTGTGCAGAAAGCGGGGTGGGTGTGTGTGTGTGTGGGGGGGGGGGGTTAGAATTTGGGTACCCCATCCATAGTTTCGCAGGGGGGGCCAGTGATTTCTAGTTATGCCCCTGGTAGGCAGAGTTATCTGGCTTCTGTGCTGGCTGGTCAGGCTTTCTGTTGGGTGGGCTGGCCTGCCGCCAGGTTGTCTGGCAGTCCCCCCATAGCATTTCCTGGCTGTCTAGTGGAGCCCCTCCCATACTCCCACAGGTCTCCCATTGAGTCACCACAACTCCCAGCATGCTCCATAGAACAACCTAACCACATCTCCCTGCATGCTCCTATAAAGGCATCACCACACCCAACATCCCTCCATAGAGGCAGCACATCACCGACATAGCTCCCAACTGTCCCTCTTTCCTCCTCATTTGTCCCTCTTTCAGGATTTTGTCCCTCTTTATGTATATATATATATATATTTCTCTACTAAAAATGTGTTTGACTTATTTCCATCCTAACCTTGAATATTACTAATTGTGAAATGTTAATATGAAGGAACATAAACCAGGATAGAAAGGACCAGTGTGGTTTGAATTATAAAACATTTTTCTTATGAAATCTTTATGGTATGCATAACTAGGGGTGTGACAGGGGCGTGCTCAGGATTTGAATTCATGTACCATAGCTGCTCAATACTGATTTCTTGCCACACCAATGTGTTGCATTAGTTTCTTATAGCCATACACTTCATAGATACCATGTTTCCCGAAAATGAGACACTGTCTTATATTAATTTTTGTTTCAAAAGATGTGCTAGGGCTTATTTTCAGAGGATGTCTTATTTTTGGGGAAACACTGGTAGTTTTCCTATACAAAGTGTATATACTGCATGTCATGCTGAAACACAAGCAGCATGCACAGAGCTTGTGGTTTGCAGATATTGGCTCTCACTTCCAAGAAACTGATTCTGCTGCTCATGTAGGTAAGAGTCTATTTCTTGCAGGCAGAGAACTCTGTCAGGCTCCCAAGAGCTATGATAGGATAAGCTGTGTGTCCTGGGAAGAGGTTAAGTGCAGCTGATGCGTATCACACAACAGATCAGGAGGGCAGGCCCCAACAAAAACACAAATTGCCTGACACATATACAGGACTGTAGAACTCACATTATACTGCTGCTCTCTGTATCCAGGCTTTGTATTGAGCGTGACTTGCTACTGTCATGTGGGCTGCTGCAAGGGCTTATATTCGGGGGATGTCTTATATTTCAAGCATGCTAGGAATTCCTGCTAGGTCTTATTCTCAGGGGATGTCTTACTTTAGGGGAAACATGATAGGTGTGCCCGATTCTGAGAAAAGGTATGTAAGGTGGCCAATTACAAGTCTTGCTTCTCTTTGACTCTCCTCTGAAGAGTGACAGCCTGAGATCCTCAAAGCAACTCTCCAAAGATCTGAAAACAAAGGTTGTGCAGTATCATGGTTTAGGAGAAGGCTACAGAACGGGAGATATACTGGGGAAGGAGGGGTTGGGGGGCCCTAAACACTACCATGAAAGTTATATTGTGGGGGAGCACTAGACACCAGGGAAGCTATATGTGGGAGGGAGGGGGACACTCTAGGCACCAGGGAAGCTATATTGGGGAGGGAGTGGGGACCACTAGACACTGATGAAATGCATGGGGGGGGCATGCCGCATGTAAAATTGGGGAGTACCTAAATGTGTGGCAGCAACAGGGGTCTTAATGTCTCATTTCGCTGGCTCCAAAAGTTAGGAGATATGCTCTTATAAGAAGCCATATTAACATTTTAAAGCGCCCAAAGCAGAACGCTGACCAAAGCCAAATGACTGCATACCACCTCTCTCCAGCTAGACAAGGACTACAAGCCCCAGCATGCCCTGATAGGTGGCACATGGGCGCTGGCAGTAGTTTTTCTACCACGTCAGACTGCGTCACCCATGCACCTGCTGTTTGTATATCACTCTGTAGACACTAGATAGTATCTTCCCTCCTGTTGGCGTATGTTACATAATCTCATTCTTTTCTTGGAAAGGTGGCTTCAGGCAAGTTGATGAAAGAAAGGCAAACAAGGCAAGAGTTCTGAAAGACTAGAGGGACTCATGTCAAGCTAGATGGATAAGAAGTCTGCCAGATAGGCAGTGTCCATAGATGTACAGCGCAAACAGCTGAGAGGCACGCAGCTCAACATCGCCATCTAGTGACCGCCTGAAGAAATTCTGCAGCCACCTCAGCCCAAAAGATGCCCATGACAACAACCAAGGTTTGTAAAGCGATTTTCTCCCGTAGGACTTAAAGGGCATAACCATGGCACAGACCAGTAATTGGCTGATTTCTAAATTGTGGTATAGAGCGAGAATTCTACAAGTCTGCAAATGCTAGGCTAAACAGGTGGCTTTTCAGTCTGGATCTAAATAATTCCAGGGATCGGGGCTGTCTTTACTGGGTGTGGAAGGGAGTTCCAAAGGGTAGGGGCAGCATGACAGGAGTAGAAGCAGTATAGTAGTAGTAGTATAGTTGTGGTGTAGCAGACATAGAGCTGTATAGTAGTAGTACTAGTAGTAGCAGTATTATAACTGCTATCACTACTATTAGTGAAGTAGTAAAAGTACTAGTAGTAGCACAAGCAATGGTATTAGCTAGTAGCATTATAATAGTAAAAACATTAATAGTATAGTAGTAGTACTCTAGAATTACTGTAGTACTAGTGTAGTAGTAGCAGTACAAGTATTAGTACTAATAGTAATAGTATAGTACTTAGTAGTAGTAGCAGCGGTAACACTGGTGGTAATATTAGAATACTAGTAATAGTAGTGGTAACACTTGTACTTGTAGCAGTACTATGATTGATAGTAGTAGTACAAGTAATATAGTATTAGTGGTAGTAGCACAAACAGTATTAGTACTGTAGTGGTAGTTCTAGTAACATAGTAGTGAAGATGGACGTTCACTAACAGATCCACTTTAAATGACTTCCTGTAACGTCACACCTATATTAGCTGAACTGCCTCCATATTGCCCCATTGCATAACACCAGCATTAGTCACCTTTATCAATGCTTGCATTTTTCCCGACATGGAAATCAATTTCCAGTGCGGATGTTTGTCTCATCTATAAACCCACAAGTGGGAATTGCAGACTCTGATGGCTGCTTTCACACTAATTAAAATGCTTTTATTGGTTTTGGTCATAAATGGAGGAAGGCAGGTGGCTTTGATGAAATGTTTGCTCCTCTCTGTGTGTGATCACAAAAGGACTTCTGGGTAAATATTAAACTGGGGCTGATCTCCCACCAGGTGTGAGCAGGGATCTCTCTGTCCCCAAACTCTGTCCCAGGACGTCACCTTTGTCCCAACCCCATCCAGGAATTCAGAGGAAGCACACAGGACAGGGAGCTGAGATCACTAGAATCAACAGCGCTCATCATGTCACCAGGACCGGTGACAGAAAGACAAACGCAATGCTTTTTTGTTTGACCTGAAGTCAGAATTCAAAGTCCTCCCCGGCATCTTTGTAGCACTGCGGCACTTGCAAAGAAACTGCACTCATTTCATAAAAAACACAGATTTGAAAATGTACCCGAGGTGCAAATATACTGATGAGATAAACAATTATATGGCTTTTTAAAGGGGCACTATTGCGAAAAATTGTAAAATGTAAAATATGTGCAAACATATACAAATAAGAAGTATTACATTTATTCCAGAGTAAAATTAACCATAAATTACTTTTCACCTATGTTGCTGTCACTATTACAGTAGGTAGTAGAAATCTGACAGAAGCGACAGGTTTTGGACTAGTCCATCTCTTAATAGGGGATTCTCAGGGATTTATTTATTTTCAAAAGCACTTAGTGAATGGCAGTTGCTCTGCCCAACTGAAAAAAAAAACTGTGTAGGGAGCAGGGAAGCTGGCCAGCATCATTGTTTAAATCCTTTTTAGGGAATATCTTTATAAAGAATAAAAGTCTTGCAGAGAATCCCCTATGCAGAGATGGACTAGTCCAAAACCTGTCGCTTCTGTCAGATTTCTACTACCTACTGTAAGTGACAGCAACATAGGAGAAAAGTAATTTATTTTTATTATTTAAACATTTACAAAGTAGGTTGAATGTTTTAATGTCTCTAATTAGTGGAAGCCTATTACGTGTCCCAGACTTAAAATACATGAACTATTGACCCTTTTTATTAGTGATGGGTTCACGAGTAGATAGCTACTCGAAAATGTCTGATTCTAATGAGGCTTAATTGCCTCAGGTGTATGCATGGGAGACAGGGGGTTAATTACTTAGATGTCCAGCGCTTCTATGCGTATCACACGCTCGCACGCGTCCAATGGGACCCGGGTGCTCCCAAAGGCGGAGTCTCCGTACTGCGCATGTGTGAATGCGTGTGAGAGGGCGCATGCGCAGCACAGATTGGCCCGTCTTTGGAAGCACTCGGGCTCCTGAAGACTTCCGAAGTCTCCAGCAGCGCAGATAGCAGTCTCTGACGCATCAGTTGATGACTGCTAGTGCTAATGGTGTAATGGTTAAGGGCTCTGCCTCTGACACAGGAGACCAGGGTTCGAATCTCGGCTCTGCCTGTTCAGTAAGCCAGCACTAATTCAGTAGGAGACCTTTGGCAAGTCTCCCTTACACTGCTACTGCCAATAGAGCGCGCCCTAGTGGCTGCTGCTCTGCTCTGGCGCTTTGAGTCCGCAAGGAGAAAAGCGCAATATAAATGTTATTTGTCTTGTCTTGTCTAATGGGGGAGCCTGCGGGGGATGAGGGGACCGGGAGAGGAGCGGGCAGGCTATATAGGACCCAGAGCCTTCCCTCTCCTTAGGTAAGTATCTGTGCTTTTTTATTTTAGCTTCAGACTCTATTTAATACTTTGAAGCTGACGGTTTGATTCAATGGGTAGCAGTACAAAGGGTTAACACATTGTGAGTGGCCTATGGTGGCGCAATCAATATTACTTTACTAGTATTTCCCGCTTATCTGTGTTTGGGTTCCTCGTGACAGGATGTTTGGATGTGTTGGACACACAGAGTTCTATGTCAGTGGGACACACATGAGCACAGGGACTTGTGTCACCATGCAGCCAATATGTGACGCTGCTGCCAGTGACAGCAGTGGAGGATTATGGGAACTCATTGACGAGAAAGTCCTTATCTTGGCAATGGCTACGCACATCGTTGTGCCGGTTATTTACAACAGGAGGCCTTGGACTTTGTGTTCTGTTTAGACACAAAAAGTCCATCAATAAATGAGAGCGATAGTTGTGTGTGGGCGGCCAGGCCAAGTCAGGAGTTTAGCTGGACAAACTTAAAGGGGAACCTTATTCAAAAGAAAACGTAATGAACAAAATATTCATTTATAAATTATTTAGCCAGTGTTTGCCTGTGATCGTCTTGGCGCTCTCTTCGCATTCACGTTTACAAGATTTCACATGTGCTTCACCCCTCCTCTGGAATCCCCTGTCACAACCCATCCATCACTCTCCAACCTTTGTTATCTCTAAAGAGGAACTCCAGTGAAAATAAAGTAATAACAAAAAAGTGCATAATTTTTACAATAATTATGTATAAATGTAATGGATAGCGGAGATGCCGCCGCAGAGACAAGCGGCATGGCGGCTATCTCCGCGTATCAGCCGGCGGCTTCGGCCGCGCAGTTACATGCTGGTGCTCTGCCTGGTCCTTCTATTGCACATAGATTGAGGGCTACGCGCGTGCGTGCGCCAGGCGACAGGACCTTTATGCGAATAGAAGGGGAGTCAGCTGATCTGCCTGGTCAGCTGACTCCCGACGCTACCTCAGATTGGCTGAGTGACTGGGGCGGCGCTGCGGAGCATCTGTGTATATATAGTGGTAGTCTGTCAGTTGCTCTGTGTCTGCTGTTGCGAATGCTAACGTGTGAGCGCTCAGACCTTAGTCAGATCCCAAATTGTGCTAGAACCAGCAGGAGCTGGGGATCCACACTTAGCCAGATTCTGATGATAGCTTAAAGTACTAGTTTGTTGTATTATCTGTTGTGACCTTCTGCTTCCGTTGACTATTCTCCTGCTTACTGACTCTGTGCCTCTGCCCATCTGATTCACGTTGCCGACTTTGCCTGAACTCAACACTGAATCAGTCTTCTGTCTTTGTACCTTATCTGTCCGTACGTTGCCTACTCTGCTTGTCTGACCTCTCTGTCCTCGCCAGTGGGCCTAGCCACTGGTGAGGGATCTGTACTCTTTCACCTGCCCCTCAGGTGAAGCTCAACTGCAGCCCTGTCTGTAACACCTGCTCCTCAGGTGTCCACTAGCTGCAGTATAGTCTTAATCACCTGCTCCTCAGGTGAACACCCCTTGCAGCTCTGCCAGTAACACCTGCTCCTCAGGTGTCCACTAGCTGCAGTATAGTCTTAATCACCTGCTCCTCAGGTGAACACCCTTTGCAGCACCGTCTGTAATACCTGCTTCTCAGGTGTCCACTGGCTGCAGTACAGTCTTAATCACCTGCTCCTCAGGTGATCAGCCCTTGCAGCTCTGCCAGTAACACCTGCTCCTCAGGAGTCCACTGGCTGCAGTACAGTCTTAATCACCTGCTCTTCAGGTGATCAGCCTTTGCAGCACTGCCTGTAACACTTGCCCCTCAGGTGTCCTTTAGCTGCAGTACAGCCTGACTCGCCTGCTCCTCAGGTGATCCTTGGCTGCAGTATTGTCTGAGTCACCCGCTCCTCGGGAGACCTCCTCTTCCTCATTACTGTTACACCAAACACTATCTCACATTGGTAGTCCTGTGTCTGGCTATACTAGCATTATTGGTGATTCTGCAGGTCACCATATAATCAGGTATAGCATCTGTATTATTGGTGATACTGCAGATCACCAATAATCAGAAAATCTGTTTAGCTTACACCAATCGTTACAATAAATGATTAAGTAAGTGTTTGCCGATTGTAAAATCTTTCCTCTCCCTGATTTACATTCTGACATTTATCACATGGCGACATTTTTACTGCTGGCAGGTGATGTCACTGGAAGGAGATGCTGCTTGCTTTTTTGGCAGTTGGAAGCAGCTGTAAACAGCTATTTCCCACAACGCAATGAGGTTCACAGACAGGAAACTGCCAGGACCATGGTCTACACAGTTTCCTGTGGGAGGGGTGTCACCACAATATCAGCCATACAGAGATTAACAGTGTAAGAATGGCTGCAGTTTACATTTTAACTGAACAGTTCATATTTATCTTCTTTGAGGATAAAATGTTCTTTGCTTTAAAGCGGTATGAAACCCAGCATTTCTTATTTTCTCTAAAAGATTATTTACAGCATATTATATACTACAGCCATTTTTTTCTTACTAGAACAGCATTCAACTAGTTAAACACATGACTTACAAGTTCCCTGCAGGGAAAGCTGGACGCATCTGAACTGGAGATAACATTATCTTGTGTTTACTTAATTGTATCAAGTGAGGAATGTAAACATTCTCTGGCAATGCAGACACTCCAGAACATAGACAGATACTCAGAAAGCATTTCTGGGTACATTACAATATGAATACACCAGTTATGAATGAAATGCAATGTCAGCTCTCAGAGCAAAAAAATTGTACTTTGGGAAATTGTAATTTGTAAATGAATAATAATACTTATGCACAAAAGCAAATATGATAACTGTATGGGATATAAAAAGTAGGAAAACATGTTTTTATTGAATATTATGTTAGAGTTTTATACCGCTTTAAAGTAGGACCAACCATATCTTTAGAGTCCACAGTAATCTACCTACCTGGTCACAGCTCCGCCCCCTTACTTCATACCAGAACTCTGCAGGGGGTCTGTACCTGCCCTCCAGCTGGACACATAAAAGCAATCACTTAATCGATGTTATGCTTTTTACAGAACTGGATTTGTAAATCTCGGTTATAGCAGTCAACATTTACTCTGAATAATCGTTGAAGGACACACAATTGCTGGTAAATCTTGACATAAAACCATAAAATTCTCCCAAGTTAGTTTAGCTTTATAGCCATATAATCAGGAGGTTGTTATTGTGGAAAGCATAATTTGCTGTGTGTGCATAACTGAGGCTGCAGCGCCACCGTGTGGACAGTATTGGGAGAAGGTTTGGACAGTGGTACTATAGTAATATGTACTGTACTAAACAGATGGATATCAAAATCTGTTTTTATGTATGGGCCCCCTAGGGGTCAAACGTATACAACAATACTGTACAATATAAATAAAATTAGGTCAAAGTCTAACCCCTTACTACCCCGTTCTCTATAGTTACCAAAATACAACACTTGTTTAAAAAAAAGTGACAGCATTAAAAAAAACACCATAAATAGTAACCATAGATTTGTAATATGTATTTAACCATTATTTTTGCAAATTAGGGCTTGTATTTATTACTATAGTACAAAGAAACATAAAACCTAAAAATACACCTTTATTTCGGCACTGCGCAGGCGCAGAACTACTTCCCTTGCGCAGTACAGTCCTGATGGCGTCAGCGCTGCCACCTGACCCGCGCCGTGGAACGCTCAAGAAGCTGACCCGCAAAGCCGACCTGGCGAGGTCGGCATCTGCAGCGGAGGAGACTGGAAGCCACCGGAGCTGCGGCGAGGGCAAGGACGGCTGCCAGGGGCTGGAGGAAGCCCCAGGTAAGTGGATTTTTGTTTTTTGTTTTGCCTGGACGTATCCTTTAACCCTCTGGGCGATACAATTACATCGCCCAGGAGGGGGCGCAGCACTTTTAAAAAATTTTTTTTAAATCATGTAGCTAGCCTAGCGCTAGCTACATGATAGCCGCTGTGCAGCAGCATCCCCCCACCCACTCCAATCGCCTTCGGCGATCGGAGTAAGCAGGAAGTCCCGTTCAGAACGGGATTTCCTGCTGGGCTTCCCCGGGAGTCCCGATCCACCCCTCAGCGCTGCCTGGCACTGATTGGCCAGGCTGCGCAAGGGGTCTGGGGGGGGGGCTGCGCGGCACGGCGGGTAGCAGCGGATTGGCGGCGAGCGGCGGCGAGCGGAAGTTACACACAGCTAGCAAAGTGCTAGCTGCATGTAACAAAAAAAAATTATGCAAATCGGCCCACCTGGGCCTGAGAAATCCTCCTGCGCGACATACCCCGAGTTCAGCTGGGGATTATCGCCCAAGAGGTTAAAGGACAACTGAAGTGAGTGGTATATGGAGGCTGGCATATTTATTTCCTTTTAAACAATACCTGGTAGCCCTGCTGATCTATTTGGCTACAGTAGTGCCTGAATAACACCAGAAACAAGCATGCGGCTAATCTTGTCAGATCTGACAATAATGTCAGAAACACCTGATCTGTTGCATGCTTGTTCAGGGGCTATGGCTAAAAGTATTAGAGGCAGAGGATCTGCAGGACAGCCAGGTAACTGGTATTGCTTGAAATGCAATAAATATGGCAGCTACCAAATACCTCTTTCTTCAGTTGTCCTTTAAGAAGTGATTCATGGATTCTTGAAGAGCTTTGGAGCCCTTTGTAGCTTAGTTTTGGCCTCAAAGCCAGGTCCTCAAATAAGTTTTGTGGCCTGAAAGTAGTGTTGGGCGAACAGTGTTCGCCACTGTTCGGGTTCTGCAGAACATCACCCTGTTCGGGTGATGTTCGAGTTCGGCCGAACACCTGACGGTGCTCGGCCAAACCGTTCGGCCACATGGCCGAACTAAGAGCGCATGGCCGAACGTTCCCCGAACGTTCGGCTAGCGCTGTGATTGGCTGAACGGGTCACGTGGTTCGGGCCCGAACGCGCTCTGATTGGCCGAACGGTCACGTGGTTCGGGTAAATAAATACCCGAACCACGTCATATCTCCGCCATTTCTCTGTGGGTTTAGCTTTGGGTAGGCAGGCAGGGTAGTTCGCTCTCCAGCCACGCTAGCCAGGGTCCCCCCCAGTCATTGTGTGTCGCTGCTGGGAACAGTAGTACACCGCTCGCTCAGCCACACTATATATATAGCATTGTTTACTGCCACTGTGTACCTCGCTCAGCCACGCTATATATAGCATTGTGTTTTCTGACACTCTGTGTACACGGCTTAGCCTGGCTATATAGCATTGTGTGTACTGCCACTGTGCACCTCGCTCAGCCACGCTATATATAGCATTGTGTTTTCTGACACTCTGTGTACACGGCTTAGCCTGGCTATATAGCATTGTGTGTACTGCCACTGTGCACCTCGCTCAGCCACGCTATATATAGCATTGTGTTTTCTGACACTCTGTGTACACGGCTTAGCCTGACTATATAGCATTGTGTGTACTGCCACTGTGCACCTCGCTCAGCCACGCTATATATAGCATTGTGTTTACTGCCACTCTGTGTACACCGCTCAGCCAGACTATATACCATTGTTTACTGACACTCTGTGTACACCGCTCAGCCAGACTATATACCATTGTTTACTGACACTCTGTGTACACGGCTCAGCCTGACTATATAGCATTGTGTGTACTGCCACTGTGCACCTCGCTCAGCCACGCTATATATAGCATTGTGTTTTCTGACACTCTGTGTACACGGCTTAGCCTGACTATATAGCATTGTGTGTACTGCCACTGTGCACCTCGCTCAGCCACGCTATATATAGCATTGTGTTTACTGCCACTCTGTGTACACCGCTCAGCCAGACTATATACCATTGTTTACTGACACTCTGTGTACACCGCTCAGCCAGACTATATACCATTGTTTACTGACACTCTGTGTACACGGCTCAGCCTGACTATATAGCATTGTGTGTACTGCCACTGTGCACCTCGCTCAGCCACGCTATATATAGCATTGTGTTTACTGCCACTCTGTGTACACCGCTCAGCCAGACTATATACCATTGTTTACTGACACTCTGTGTACACCGCTCAGCCAGACTATATACCATTGTTTACTGACACTCTGTGTACACGGCTCAGCCTGACTATATAGCATTGTGTGTACTGCCACTGTGCACCTCGCTCAGCCACGCTATATATAGCATTGTGTTTTCTGACACTCTGTGTACACGGCTTAGCCTGACTATATAGCATTGTGTGTACTGCCACTGTGCACCTCGCTCAGCCACGCTATATATAGCATTGTGTTTACTGCCACTCTGTGTACACCGCTCAGCCAGACTATATACCATTGTTTACTGACACTCTGTGTACACCGCTCAGCCAGACTATATACCATTGTTTACTGACACTCTGTGTACACGGCTCAGCCTGACTATATAGCATTGTGTGTACTGCCACTGTGTACCTCGCTCAGCCACGCTATATATAGCATTGTTTACTGACACTCTGTGTACACGGGTCAGCCAGACTATATAGCATTGTGTGTACTGCCACTCTGTGTACACGGCTCAGCCAGACTATATATCATTGTGTGTACTGCCACTCTGTGTACACCGCTCAGCCAGACTATATAGCATTGTGTGTACTGCCACTCTGTGTACACCGCTCAGCCAGACTATATAGCATTGTGTGTACTGCCACTCTGTGTACACCGCTCAGCCAGACTATATAGCATTGTGTGTACTGCCACTCTGTGTACACCGCTCAGCCAGACTATAAAGCATTGTGTGTACTGCCACTCTGTGTACACCGCTCAGCCAGACTATATACCATTGTTTACTGACACTCTGTGTACACCGCTCAGCCAGACTATATACCATTGTTTACTGACACTGTGTGTACATCGCTCAGCCAGACTATATAGCATTGTGTGTACTGCCACTGTGTACCTCGCTCAGCCACGCTATATATAGCATTGTTTACTGACACTCTGTGTACACGGCTCAGCCAGACTATATAGCATTGTGTGTACTGCCACTCTGTGTACACCGCTCAGCCAGACTATATAGCATTGTGTGTACTGCCACTCTGTGTACACCGCTCAGCCAGACTATATAGCATTGTGTTTACTTCCACTCTGTGTCTGCTGGGCCTGGGAACAGTAGTACACCGCTCACCTGCCACTGTATAGCATTGTGCTCTGTGTCGTTGCTGGGAATAGTGGTACACCGCTCACCCGCCACTGTATAGCATTGTGCTCTGTGTCGCTGCTGGGAATAGTGGTACTGTATAGCATTTCTGTACTGCCACTGTACTGCTGCCAGTCAGCGTGTACTGTAAGGATAAGTGAAATGAGGAAGAAATCCGGTGAAAGAGGAAGGGGCAAGGGAAGAGGTGTTTCCCCTGACGGTTCACGTACAGGCCACAGGGGAGCACCCAAGAAAACCCACTCAATACCGCCCATGTTGTCCAGGACAACAACCCTCACAGATCCAAAAGAACAGGACCAGATAATTACTTGGATGACCTCTCAAGCGTCCAGCAGTGGGTTAAGCAGCACCAGCACATCACGCACAAGGTCCGAGTCCTCAGCCAGTTACAAGGAGCCAGTGGGCACAAAGCTGACACAACCGGCAGCGACACCACGCACACAACTGCCAGATAACCAGTCCGATGAATTACCTCAGGACACAATGGGGTATTCGCAGGAGCTATTCCCAGCCCAACAAACTTCCACCTTTCAAAGGTCAATGGAGGAACAGCCAGAAATGTTGTGCCCGGATTCACAACCATTAACTGTGGGAAATGCACCGCGCACTGAAATACAAGGCGAGTCCGAGGAGGACTCGGAAACCCAAATCCCAGAGCAAGTTGGGCAGGAGGGGTTGCAATTGCAGGAGGTCGGCCGACAAGATCTGGAAGACGACGTTGGAGTGAGCTGCGCAGAGGTTGTTCTGGGGAGCTCTACTCCACGGCGGCGGCCCCCCACAATGACATATGACGAGTTTGAGGAGATGGAAGAGGAGGGTATGGACAATGTGGACAGAGACCCAGATTTTGTTTGTGAACGAGAACATCGCCGTCGTAGCAGCAGCACAGATGAGTCTGTTGAAGAACCCACTGCTGCACGAGTTCGCCTTGTGCCACAAGGTAGGCGGCGCGCAATTTCAGGCACCACAAGCGTGGAAGTTCAAGTGAGAGGCAAAAGAGGAGCAAACAGAAATCGCCAGCAAGGAGGCAGGTGCTCCAAAGTCTGGGCTTTCTTTGAAGACTGCACTGAGGATGTTACCATGGCGATTTGCAAGGTGTGCAAGACCCGCCTGAGCAGGGGGAAAAGTATTAACAACCTCTCCACCACCAGCATGAGCCGCCACATGCTATCCAAACATCCCACTCTGTGGGCAAACGCGGCAGGACAGGGTACCAGCAACACTGCCTCCCTTGGGTTCACCAGACTCACCACCAGACCCGCCTCAGCAGCAGCAGTAGCCCAGCCATTGCGTGGTTCACAACATTCACAAACATCAGACGACGCTGACACTGTCACTTTCCGGAGTAGTGCTCTTGAGGTCTCCCAGTGTTCATCAAACACAACAACCAACAGCCCTTCCGTGTGCAGCGATACGGTTCAGTTGTCTGTGTCGGAGATGTTTGAGCGCAAGAGGAAATTGCCAGCAAATGACCCCCGGGCCGTAGCAGTAACAGCCAGCATAGCCAAGCTTCTGGCCTGCGAAATGCTGCCATATCGAGTGGTGGAGACAAACAGCTTCAAGGGCATGATGTCAGTGGCCATCCCACGTTACGTGGTTCCCAGCCGCTACCACTTTGCGCGCTCTGCAGTGCCTGAGTTGCATGAGCACGTGGTCAGCAAAATAACCCGAAGCTTGAAGAATGCCGTTGCCTGCAAGGTTCACCTCACCACTGACACTTGGACGAGTGCGTTCGGACAGGGTCGATACATCTCCCTTACCGCGCACTGGGTGAACCTTGTGGAGCCTGGCAGCGATTCCTCACCTGCTACGGCGCGGGTGTTGCCCACGCCGCAAACAGCTGCACCGCTGTCCCTCCCACTGGATAACAACAGCAGCACCTACCTCTCTGACTCCTTCTCCTCCAACGCATCTCAAAGCTGTACCTCATCCGGAAACGCTAACCCAGCAGCAGTAGGATCGTGGAAGCAGTGCAGCACAGCTGTTGGCATGCGTCAGCAAGCGTTGCTGAAGCTGATCTGCCTTGGGGATAAGCAGCACACAGGGGAGGAAATTTGGAGGGGAATAAAGGAACAGACGGATTTGTGGCTGGCACCGCTGGACCTGAAACCGGGCATGGTTGTGTGTGATAATGGGAGTAATCTCATTCGCGCTTTAAGGTTGGCTAAGCTGACACACATCCCTTGCCTGGCGCACGTGATGAACCTAGTAGTTCAGCGGTTCCTGAGGACATACCCAGGCGTGGCCGATCTTCTGTTGAAGGTGCGTCGAGTGGCCAAACATTGTAGAAATTCCAGTACTGCTTCGGGGGCACTCGCCAAGATGCAGGAGCGCTTCAATCTCCCCCACCATCGCTTGCTGTGTGATGTCCCTACGCACTGGAATTCTACGCTGCACATGCTAGCACGCTTTTGTGAGCAGAAGAGTGCAGTGGTCCAGTACATGACGGCGCAGTACCGAGGCGCATCCGGACAGCTGCCAAGCTTCTGTGTATCCGATTGGGCCAACATGTTGGACCTCTGCCAAGTCCTCCAAAATTTTGAGCAATCCACGTTGCTTGTGAGCAGTGACAACTCTTCAGTCAGCATTACCATACCACTGCTGTGTTTACTGAAGAGGTCAATGTTGAAAATCAAGGAAACAGCTGTCATGATGCAACTGGGGGAATCTGAAGGAGAAAACGATCAGCGTGATGGTACCAACATCAGGCCATCCGCCTCAGGGAACGCTGGCCCCAGCAGCTATGACGAAGAAGAGGAGGAGGAACAGCTGGAGTTGGAGCAGGAATTTCATGCCACCACTGACGAGGGCCAGAGCGGTGCACGTTGGACTTCCACAATTCAGCGCGAATGGTCAGCAGAAGCAGACCAGGAGGAAGGTGACGACTATGATGCATCACAACAACTATCACAACGCTCACAAGAGGATGATGAGGATTCTGGTAGGACTCTGGCACACATGGCTCAATTCATGCTAGACTGCATTGAACGCGACCCACGCATTGTGCGCATTCTGGACAACACCAATTACTGGGTTTATACCCTTCTGGATCCACGGTACAAACACAATGTTCCAAAACTGCTTGAAGAAAGAGTCAGACAGGTCAAAATGGAAGAATACCAGCAGGCCCTTGTGGAGACTTTAGAGAGGAGATTGACATCCTCCCCCTCCTCTAGCCAGTTGTACGCCGACAGACTGACTTCCGCAAACCCAGTACGAACAGGAGGGCAGCAAACAACGCAAGCCGCAGCTAGTGCCCAAAAGGGAATGGTATCGGCAGTGTCCTTGGAGTGGGAAAATTTTCTGACACCCATGCAGCAGCAGCCCACTGAACAGCAAGCGTGCAGATCCACCTCCAACACCGATCGCCTGGAGAAGATGGTCAAGAACTACATGTCAGATGACGTAGCTGTGTCGAACAATCCATCTGCACCCTTCAACTATTGGGTATCGAAGCTAGACACCTGGCACGAACTGGCAATGTACGCAATAGAGGTGCTGGCTTGCCCGGCAGCCAGCGTTATGTCGGAACGCTGTTTCAGTGCTGCCGGAGGCATCGTCACAGATCGGCGTATCCGCCTCTCTACAGAAAATGCAGACCGTCTGACTCAAATTAAAATGAATCAATCCTGGATTGGAAATGACTACGCAACACTCCAGGACCCCAACCAAGTAACATGACCAATGAACATCTGGGATGGTGTAGCGTTTCCGGTCCCTGTTTATTGAACCTCTCATCTGTATTACATTTATGACTGCATGGCGGCAAAAAGCATTGCTGCTATATCCGCACGCTTTTTGTCCTCATGCAAGGCCTGGGTTGTTGTGTCTCAAAAAGCGTGGCCTTCTCCTCCTGCGCCTGCTCCTGTTCCATCACGTGTGCTGCTGCTGCTGCTGCTGCTGGATTAGCGTTGCCGGTCCCTGTTTATGGAACCTCTTATCTTTATTACATTTATGACTGCATGGCGGTACAAAGCATGCTATCCGCACGCTTCTTGTCCTCATGCAAGGCCTGGGTTGTTGTGTCTCACAAAGCGTGGCCTTCTCCTCCTGCGCCTCCTCCTGTTCCATCACGTCTGCTGCTGCTGGGTTAGCGTTGCCGCGTGGTCCCTGTTTATTGAACCACTTATCTTTATTACATTTATGACTGCATGGCGGTACCTCATGCAAGGCCTGGGTTGTTGTGTCTCACAAAGCGTGGCCTTCTCCTCCTGCGCCTCCTCCTGTTCCATCACGTCTGCTGCTGCTGGGTTAGCGTTGCCGCGTGGTCCCTGTTTATTGAACCACTTATCTTTATTACATTTATGACTGCATGGCGGTACCTCATGCAAGGCCTGGGTTGTTGTGTCTCACAAAGCGTGGCCTTCTCCTCCTGCGCCTCCTCCTGTTCCATCACGTCTGCTGCTGCTGGGTTAGCGTTGCCGCGTGGTCCCTGTTTATTGAACCACTTATCTTTATTACATTTATGACTGCATGGCGGTACCTCATGCAAGGCCTGGGTTGTTGTGTCTCACAAAGCGTGGCCTTCTCCTCCTGCGCCTCCTCCTGTTCCATCACGTCTGCTGCTGCTGGGTTAGCGTTGCCGCGTGGTCCCTGTTTATTGAACCACTTATCTTTATTACATTTATGACTGCATGGCGGTACAAAGCATGCTATCCGCACGCTTCTTGTCCTCATGCAAGGCCTGGGTTGTTGTGTCTCACAAAGCGTGGCCTTCTCCTCCTGCGCCTCCTCCTGTTCCATCACGTCTGCTGCTGCTGGGTTAGCGTTGCCGCGTGGTCCCTGTTTATTGAACCACTTATCTTTATTACATTTATGACTGCATGGCGGTACCTCATGCAAGGCCTGGGTTGTTGTGTCTCACAAAGCGTGGCCTTCTCCTCCTGCGCCTCCTCCTGTTCCATCACGTCTGCTGCTGCTGGGTTAGCGTTGCCGCGTGGTCCCTGTTTATTGAACCACTTATCTTTATTACATTTATGACTGCATGGCGGTACCTCATGCAAGGCCTGGGTTGTTGTGTCTCACAAAGCGTGGCCTTCTCCTCCTGCGCCTCCTCCTGTTCCATCACGTCTGCTGCTGCTGGGTTAGCGTTGCCGCGTGGTCCCTGTTTATTGAACCACTTATCTTTATTACATTTATGACTGCATGGCGGTACAAAGCATGTTATCCGCACGCTTCTTGTCCTCATGCAAGGCCTGGGTTGTTGTGTCTCACAAAGCGTGGCCTTCTCCTCCTGCGCCTCCTCCTGTTCCATCACGTCTGCTGCTGCTGGGTTAGCGTTGCCGCGTGGTCCCTGTTTATTGAACCACTTATCTTTATTACATTTATGACTGCATGGCGGTACCTCATGCAAGGCCTGGGTTGTTGTGTCTCACAAAGCGTGGCCTTCTCCTAGTGCGCCTCCTCCTGTTCCATCACGTCTGCTGCTGCTGGGTTAGCGTTGCCGCGTGGTCCCTGTTTATTGAACCACTTATCTTTATTACATTTATGACTGCATGGCGGTACAAAGCATGCTATCCGCACGCTTCTTGTCCTCATGCAAGGCCTGGGTTGTTGTGTCTCACAAAGCGTGGCCTTCTCCTCCTGCGCCTCCTCCTGTTCCATCACGTCTGCTGCTGCTGGGTTAGCGTTGCCGCGTGGTCCCTGTTTATTGAACCACTTATCTTTATTACATTTATGACTGCATGGCGGTACAAAGCATGCTATCCGCACGCTTCTTGTCCTCATGCAAGGCCTGGGTTGTTGTGTCTCAAAGCGTGGCCTTCTCCTCCTGCGCCACCCTCCTCCTGTTCCATCACGTGTGCTGCTGCTGGGTTAGCGTTACCGGTCCCTTTTCCTGGAACCTCTTATATGTATTACATTTATGACTGCATGCCGACAAAAAGCATGTTACCTGTGCAAAGAAAACAGACATTTCCCGCATTTAAAAGACAGTTTTCCCTTTGAAACTTTAAAATCGATTTTCTCAAAAACTATAAGCTCTTTTTGCTAAAAAAAAATGTCCTCTTGTACCCACTCCCAAGGTGCACATACCCTGTAAATTTGGGGTATGTAGCATGTAAGGAGGCTTTACAAAGCACAAAAGTTCGGGTCCCTATTGACTTCCATTATGTTCAGAGTTCGGGTCGAACACCCGAACATCGCGGCCATGTTCGGCCTGTTCGGCCCGAACCCGAACATCTAGATGTTCGCCCAACACTACCTGAAAGCAAAGCACCTCCAGCCGGGTGGAGAACTTCTTCGAAAGACTGTGTAACAAAATTTTCAGCCTTATTTCTTCTATCTTATAAGTTCCTATACATGTTCTAATGTGGTCTGTCTTACTGCAGCATTTTCTAGTTGCACTGCCTCTCTAATACTGTATATCTTATCTTCTTTTCTTTGTCAAGCTTGGACGACCCAGAGAGGAATGCACTGCATCTGCTGTGATAGGGAGAAGTTATGCATGCCCCCTCCACGCCCCCTGCAGGCTCTGTGTGTGTGCTTTGTTTCTCACTCACAGACAGGTCTCTGCTCTCAATTTCAGTTTGTCTGAGGGGGGAGGGAGCTGCCCATGCTGAGAAACTGGGAGAATCCCTGACTGGAGTGCAGAATATTCACTATGTAATAAAAACTTGTAGTGTACTGTAACATGATATATATACACATACATCACTTCCTGGTTGGCGGCCATGTTTTTTGTTTGTAAACTCTGCCTAAAACTGGTGATTAAAAGCCAGGATCGTGGCGGAAACGGCAAAGAGGGATCCAGGAGATCACAGTGACTCGTTTGATATGTTTTTTATTGTACAAATCGGACAGTACAGATTCTCTTCTAGAGTGCATAGGTAATTTAGAGTGCTCTGTAAGGTAATTACAATCAGACATTATTTATTTAACAATGTATTTAGCGGTGATCAGGAACTTCTCCACCTCCCTGAGCAGTTTTATCAGAATTAGAGTTGTCCTATAGCGCCATCTTGTGTCTCTTTCTCGTTCTCTCACCCTACTGAGCAACCTAGAAGCATTCATGTGACACAGGTCTCATAAAGCAGGTTCCAGTCTTATCCCAGTCACATGGCAGAGGAGCACAGGGAGACCAGGACCACTGGGAGTAGTAGTGATGAGATGTGGTCTCTGATATAATAGAGATAATACCAGGAAGCAATAAAACTAATGAATATACTGTATATATAAACTGGGCAGTATGGTGGTGTAGTGGTTAGTGCTCTCGCCTTGCAGTGCTGGGTCCCCGGATCGAATCCTAGCCAGGGCACTATCTGCATGGAGTTTGTATGTCCCCCCTGTGTCTGTGTGGGTTTCCCCTGGACACTCTAGTTTTCTCCCACATCCCAAAAGCATACAGATAAACTAATTGGATTCTCCCTAAATTGTCCCTAGACTACGATACATACATACCGGTACATAGACATATGACTATGGTAGGATTACATTGTGAGCTCCTCTGAGGACAGTCAGTGACATGACTATGTACTCTGTAATGTGCTGCAGAAGATGTCAGTGCTATATAAATACATAATAATAATATTGTAGGACATTAGACTATGGCTATAATAGGATTACATTGTGAGCTCCTCTGAGGACAGTCAGTGACATGACTATGTACTCTGTAATGTGCTGCAGAAGATGTCAGTGCTATATAAATACATAATAATAATATGGTAGGACATTAGACTATGACTATGGTAGGATTAGAGTGTGAGCTCCTCTGAGGACAGTCAGTGACATGACTATGTACTCTGTAATGTGCTGCAGAAGATGCCAGTGCTGTATAAATACATAATAATAATATGGTAGGACATTAGACTATGACTATGGTAGGATTAGATTGTGAGCTCCTCTGAGGACAGTCAGTTACATGACTATGTACTCTGTAATGTGCTGCAGAAGATGTCAGTGCTATATAAATACATAATAATAATATGGTAGGACATTAGACTATGACTATGGTAGGATTACATAGTGAGCTCCTCTGAGGACAGTCAGTGACATGACTATGTACTCTGTAATGTGCTGCAGAAGATGTCAGTGCTATAAAATAATAATAATAATATGGTAGGACATTAGACTATGACTATGGTAGGATTAGATTGTGAGCTCCTCTGAGAACAGTCAGTGACATGTCTATGTACTCTGTACAGTGCTGCAGGAGATGTCAGTGCTATATAAATACATAATAATAATATGGTAGGACATTAGACTATGACTATGGCAGGATTAGAGTGTGAGCTCCTCTGAGGACAGTCAGTGACATGACTATGTACTCTGTAAAGTGCTGCAGAAGATGTCAGTGCTATATAAATACATAATAATAATATGGTAGGACATTAGACTATGACTATGGCAGGATTAGAGTGTGAGCTCCTCTGAGGACAGTCAGTGACATGACTATGTACTCTGTAAAGTGCTGCAGAAGATGTCAGTGCTATATAAATACATAATAATAATATGGTAGGACATTAGACTAGGACTATGGTAGGATTAGAGTGTGAGCTCCTCTGAGGACAGTCAGTGACATGACTATGTACTCTGTAATGTGCTGCAGAAGATGTCAGTGCTATATAAATACATAATAATAATATGGTAGGACATTAGACTATGACTATGGTAGGATTAGAGTGTGAGCTCCTCTGAGGACAGTCAGTGACATGACTGTGTACTCTGTAATGTGCTGCAGAAGATGTCAGTGCTATATAAATACATAATAATAATATGGTAGGACATTAGACTATGACTATGGTAGGATTAGAGTGTGAGCTCCTCTGAGGACAGTCAGTGACATGACTATGTACTCTGTAATGTGCTGCAGAAGATGTCAGTGCTATATAAATACATAATAATAATATGGTAGGACATTAGACTATGACTATGGTAGGATTAGATTGTGAGCTCCTCTGAGGACAGTCAGTGACATGACTATGTACTGTGTAAAGTGCTGCAGAAGATGTCAGTGCTATATAAATACATAATAATAATATGGTAGGACGTTAGACTATGACTATGGTAGGATTAGATTGTGAGCTCCTCTGAGGACAGTCAGTGACATGACTATGTACTCTGTAATGTGCTGCAGGAAGATGTCAGGGCTGTATAAATACATAATAATAATATGGGAGGACATTAGACTATAACTGTGGCAGGATTAGACTGTGAGCTCCTCTGAGGACAGTCAGTGACATGACTATGTATTGTAACGATCGGTGTAACACAGAGAGGGTCTGATTACCGGTGATCTGCAGTATCACCGAGAATGCAGATATATACCCGATTATTGATGATCTGCAGTATCACCGATAATCAGATATATCTCTAACCTCTGGACACCTGAGTGATAAGAGTGTATTGGTGCACAGTAATACTTTGAGGGCCGCACCTGGAGAACGGGTGCAAGAGCAAATAGGAGTATCGCTCAGTAGCAAGTTCCCTCCATAGTCTGGACTCTCCACAGGGAGGAGCCAGGCTGAGAGTGGGAAGGACCAGAGAGTGAGTGACACCAATGAGGAAGTGTCACTGACAGGTCTGTGAACTATCTCTTAACAGGAGAGATAGTTCTCGAGGTCAGGCAGGCCAGGTCGTTAACACACTGACAGATAAAGTACAGAGACAGGAGACAGATGCAGAATCCTAAGACTAGCAGAGTTTGGCAACAGAGTATCAGAATGACAAAGGTACAAAATCAGAGATCAGAAGAATGGTCAGGAAAGCAGAAGGTCATAACAAATAATCAACAATTCCTAGACTAAGGTGTGAGCTCCTTGATCATCAACACCTTGGAAACTGTCTAGATAATAACACAGATAATAACAGAATTCCTAGACTAAGGTGTGAGTTCCTTGGTCATCAACACCTTGGAAACTGTCTAATACACACAGATACTGACAAGGTCTGAGTGCTACCACGTAGTGATCGCAACGCCAGACACCAGAGAAATTACCAGCACCCAGTATATATACACCAGCGCTCCCCAGCGCCTCCCCTAAGTGCTGGACCAATGGAAACTGAAGGAATTGTCAGCTGACCGGCCTGGTCAGCTGACACCTCTCTGGCTGTCATAAATGCTCTGCCTCTCCGCGCGCGCGTGTCCTTCTGAACCTGTGTGGACTATCAGTCCCAGCCACACCAGACATGTGTTGCACTGCCTCTGCTGTTATGGATGCGGAATCCGCCGCACCGCTGTCCAAGCATGCGGCGTTTTCTCCGCATTCAGCAGTACTGACAGAAGAAGGCCTATGCGTGCAAACCGCCGCATCGGACGCGGAATCCGCCGCCCTGTTCTCTGGGCATGCGGCGGTTTCTCCGCGCTCCGTAAAGCCAGTGACTGCAGGTCTATGCGCGCAAGCTGCCATGTTGAACGCGGAATCAGCCGCCTTCCTCTGAGTACTTGTGGCGGCTTTTCCGCGTTTTCTCACATGTACTCTGTAAAGTGTGTAATGGTTAAGGGCTCTGCCTCTGACACAGGAGACCAGGGTTCGAATCTCGGTTCTGCCTGTTCAGTAAGCCAGCACTAATTCAGTAGGAGACCTTTGGCAAGTCTCCCTTACACTGCTACTGCCAATAGAGCGCGCCCTAGTGGCTGCTGCTCTGCTCTGGCGCTTTGAGTCCGCAAGGAGAAAAGCGCAATATAAATGTTATTTGTCTTGTCTGTCTTGTCTAAAGTGCTGCAGAAGATGTCAGTGCTATATAAATACATAATAATAATATGGTAAGACATTAGACTATAACTATGGTAGGATTAGATTGTGAGCTCCTCTGAGGACAGTTAGTGACATGACTATGTACTCTGTAATGTGCTGCAGAAGATGTCACTGCTATATAAATACATAATAATAATATGGTAGGACATTAGACTATGACTATGGTAGGATTAGATTGTGAGCTCCTCTGAGGACAGTCAGTGACATGACTATGTACTCTGTAATGTGCTGCAGGAAGATGTCAGTGCTATATAAATACATAATAATAATAATATGGGAGGACATTAGACTATAACTGTGGCAGGATTAGACTGTGAGCTCCTCTGAGGACAGTCAGTGACATGACTATGTACTCTGTAAAGTGCTGCAGAAGATGTCAGTGCTATATAAATTCAAAATAAAATAATAATAATAAACGGCAGATACAGAGGTAATTGTTACAAACAAGAATACCATTGAAGCAGTAAATCCAGCATTTGAAGATTCACCGCAGGCCTTCTGGGGCAGGGATATGCCGTCAAAGAAGGGTCCACACACTCGAGGATAAGAGGATTAGCAGGGGTACTGCTATGATTTTAGTGGCCTCAAGCTACAAAAAGTTTGTCGCAGTCTGAGGTCTTTTCACCTGGTAATAATAACAACAACAACAAATAACATTTGTAAAGAACTTTTCTCCCGTAGGACTCAAAGCACATAAGCAAAAAAAAAATCCCTCCATTATCCCAGCAGCAGGGCTATTGAGAGGGATTGCTGATGCCTCCTGCTCCATCTGCTTGTTGGACACAGGGCTACACCTCCCATGATTCCTAGCGGTGACAGTTCTCTGCCAGCCATCAGATGGCATAGCTGAGTGCATTGGCTGTTGACAACCGAATACATATACATTTGGTTTGTAGTAGATTCTGATGAAAGTTCATTGATCTTTTTACAAATGCGCTATTCGGATACAACTCGTCTTTTTTCACATTTTGCTTCAGCAGCCTGTAATTATGTCTTGTGTATGACAGTGTCTGCAAAGAGTACCAGTTTTTTGCACAGTAACGTTATTTATCAATAGCTAACCTACATAAGCCAAACTGCAGACGTTATTTAACTGCAAACGGTGCATGGATTTAATGTAAAACTGTCAAGGTTAGGGTTACGCACCACCAGGGGAGATTTAGGGTTAGGCACCACCAAGGAGGTCTTAAGGTTAGGCACCTCCAGGGGGGTGGTTAGGGTTAGGCACCACCAGGGGGGTCTTAGGGTTAGGCACCATCAGGTGGGTGATTAGGGTTAGGCACCACCAGGGGGGTGGTTAGGGTTAGGTACCCACCAGGGGGGTGGTTAGGCACCACCAGGGGGTGTGGTTAGGGTTAGGCACCACCAGGGGGGTGGTTAGGGTTAGGCACCACCGGGGGGGGGGGGGTCTAGGGATAGGTACAGAGAGGGTTCTGTGTGTTAACGCTAATTTTTAATAAAATAATCAGAGCTAATTAACTATAAGGATTTAACGTTAAATAGCGATAAGCGACAAACGGATTAGCGGCAACATCATGAGCCATTATTCGCAGGCGCCATTTTCAGATGGATCCCCCACACACATATATTAAAGCTGTATTTTTGTGCTTTTGTGTGCATTTTTATTTTATGTATGAATTGGTATTGCTAAATAAATATTTATATTTTGCACGTACCCAGTTAATCCCTTTGTTTCTAAAGACACTGGTCTTTAGAAACAAAGGGATTAACTGGGTACATGCAAAATAAACCACTATGTGGTTCTTCTGACGATTTTTCCAAGGACCATCAATTTTAGCGTTCGTTCCCGTGATGTTGCGACGTTAGTACAGACGCACAATTACGTGAATGACTTTTGCCGATGATAACAACCAGTACTTTAAGATCCCGGACGACTCTGCCAAGGTACCACAATCCATTGACTTCCTGTTCGCGCCCCTCGTGCGCTGTCGCGTGTACCAGCCTGCAGGAAGAGCGATCAGGGAGCGCTTGTCATTGAGGGACGCCGCTGGGATCCATCTTCCTGGGCTACGAGGTGAGTATTCGACCTTACTCATCTTCCCAGTGTATAGACCCTGGGACACACTTGCAACTTTGATTGGCCAATGACTTTTACCCATTCCATGTAGTATGGGGGACAACAGATTTTGAATACTATGAACAGATTGTGTAGAGAAGCTCTTATACCACATGAAGGTGGGAAAATTGGCCAATCAAAATTGCAAGTGTGTACCGGTCTTATGGATGTTATTTCAGACACTAGATTCTATATTGGAATCATTTGTTTTACATAAGAGAAACACAAATTGCAAGTCTAGAGGCAATTTTTTAAATAAATGTATTTATTTTTTTTGTTCAGAATAGATATTGGTATACACTTACTTAGGGATAATTCAGGTTTGGGTATCAGTGTCAGATTCACCAATAACACTTATAGGAAAGAAGTTACCTTCAAAAATATAATTATATAGTTTAACGAGGGTTGTGGGATGATTTAGGGCCTGTTCTTAGTGCTACGATATTTAACCACTGAATGATGTGATGTGCTAGGATGGATGTAGATACATTAAACAGGGATAAGTCGCAGTCCTCACACTCTTTAATAACTTTGGCAGGACAGGTTTCCACTTCCATCACTTCATTCCTTCATCTAAAACTAGGAGTGTGTTTGTAATATTGCATTAACTTGCTAATAAATAGGATGGGAGAACTGTAGCCCTACAAAGATGGTCACTTTGGATGCTAATAATCTCCTCCTCATTAGTTTAATTGACTCCGACTCTTCATGACCATATGTACTTCTGCATGCCAGATGTATCTGTCAATCACTGATTTTTTTCTGTTATTGCATAGGCATATTCATAGCTTCACATCACTGCTTCTTTCAGCTGTTGCATATGCATGTTCATAGCTTCACACAGGCTGTCTATCCATCTTAGCCTCTGCCCACCTCCTCTTCTTTTGCCATTGATTTTTCCAAGCATCAAGGCTTTCTCCAAAGAATCCAATCTTCTCAATAAGTAACCAAAGTATTTGTTTTAATAGTAGTATCAACCTTTATAGTGAACACTCTGGCCTTATTCCTGTAAGTATTGACTAGTTAGATCTTTTCTCAGTAACTTTCTCCAAACCCACAATTCAAAAGCATACATTTTTCTATGCATGACCTTATTTATAGTGCAGCTTTCACAGCCATATGTTACTACTGGGAAGACCATGGCTATAACTATCCTGATCTTTGTTGGTAAAGTGACATCTCTATGCTTTACTATTTTGTCCAAATTTGCCATATCTTTCCTCCCAACCAACAAATGTTTTCTAATCTCATGGCAACAGTCACCATCTGCAGAGATCTTCCATCCAAGGACGATGAAATCTGTTACAACTTTTACCTTAACTTTAGTTTTCTTAATGTTAAGCAGTAGACCAGCTTTGGCACTTACTTTTTTGAGACTCATGACTAGGCTCTTCAATTCAATTACCACTTGCATTTACATTTTATGGGGCTTTGGTCCAGTTCCCACCTGCCCATAAATTGCATACATGCCCAGTAACACATCTCATCTTTATTGCAAAACAGCATTGGCAGCAGCTGCTATGCCATATACAGTAAGTAGTGGGCACAGAAGCGACATGCCAAAAGTCCTTTCCATGCAGGGAGATCATGTTTGGTTCACCAAAGACCAATCAACCCCACCATTTTCAAAAGGGGTGGGATACTTTCATACTTTCTCATTGGGAAACCAGTTCACATGATTTTCTAAACATGATAAGAATCCAACTGGAGTCTTTTGGGAGCAGGAAAAGAGTGTGATTTTTAATTGCAATCGGGCAGCCTTAAAGGGAACCCAAAGTGACATGTGACATGATGAGATAGACGTGTATATACAGTGCATAGCACACAAATAAATATGCTGCGATACTTTTCTTCTTTCTCTGCCTAAAAGAGTTAATACTCAGCTATGCAACAGGCAGTTTTTCTCCAGTTAGGAGAAAAACTGCCTGTTGCAGCCATAAAGCACTTTGCTATAGGAAGCCCGGTTCTCTGCCAGGAGAGGATAGATAATAAGGTCAATAGTTCATATATTTGAGCACTCTGAGACACAGAGACAGAGAATTCAGCTGAGACAAAACAATAAATCTTCTTTTTTAAACATAAAAAAAAAACTATGGGATATCTAAGTTATTTTTAGGAGCGGGATAATTTATACAATTCTTTATTTCTTCACATAAAGGGGCACTATGGCGAAAAATTGTAAAATTTAAAATGTGTGCAAACATACACAAATAAGAAGCATGTTTTTTCCAGAGTAAAATGAACCATAAATTACTTTTCTCCTATGTTGCTATCACTTACAGTAGGTAATAGAAATCTGACAGAAGTGACAGGTTTTGGACTAGTCCATCTCTTCATAGGGGATTCTCAGAAAGGCTTTTATTCTTCATAAAGATATTCCCTAAAAAGGATTTAAACAATAATGCTGGCCAGCCTCCCTGCTTGCTACACAGTTTTTTGGCAGTTGGACAGAGCAACTGCCATTCACTAAGTGCTTTTGAAAATAAATATATCCCTGAGAATCCCCTATGAAGAGATGGACTAGTCCAAAACCTGTCACTTCTGTCAGATTTCTACTACCTACTGTAAGTGACAGCAACATAGGAGAAAATTAATTTATGGCTCATTTTACCCTGCAAAAAAAGTACTTCTTATTTGTATATGATTGCACATATTTTAAATGTTACAATTTTTCGCCATAGTGCCCCTTTAAGTTTCACTTTAAAGGAGGACTCCTCCGATGGCTTGTTCGGCAGGGTAGGCAGAAACGTAGGCATGTTTCAAACATATCAGTCCAACTGCCAAAAGTGGAACAGTTAGCTTAAAACGGTGATCCCCTGGTAGTACTAGTTCAGAAGTAAAAATTAAAATGATTAACTAAAACCACATGCATTAAAAAAAAATAAGAATAACATACAAACAACAGCCATGTGCGTGACATGACAGAGGAGAGTGCTGTGTACATCTGTGGGGATACCAAGCCTTTATAACTGCATTCTTCTTTAGAAGCATCATGAGAAATTAACTACTTTAAATGACCCTGAAAATACCTAAACAATGGAATAGTGAACTTACCTGGGGCTTCCTCGAGACCCTGGAGCCCATGAGGTCCCCGGTGTCCTCTGGGCACCCTCCGTTCTCCGCTGGCGGATCCGTTAGCTGCACCTGGAGTTGTCTGCGGCCTGTTTGTGCGCCTGTCTCGATCACGTGCCTGTCGCCACGACTGTTCTGCACATGCTCGGTTCATTCTTTTGCATAAGCAGAACACTTATGGCGACGGGCGCGTGCTCGAGGCGGGTGCACAGACGTCAGGTGCATGCGCAGCTGCACACAACTCCCAGGCGGGTCACACAGCTAGCGGAGCCACAAGCAGGAGAACGGAGGGGACCCAGCGCCCTGCTGAGGGAACTCAGGGGCTACGGGGGGCCTGGAGGAAGCCCCGGGTAAGAGCAGTATTCCATTTTTTAGGTCTGTTTAGGGTTCCTTTAAAACAATCCTGAAGCAAGCTGAAAAAAATGAGTCAGATACTACCCTATGCAGAGGGATGCCTCTGGGCCCCACAGACCCTTCCGGGTCCTGTCTCTGTCCCCTCCTGCCACTGCTGGGCCCCGGGTGAAGTACTTCAACCAAATTGGTCGAATCGTTCTTCAGCCCTCCTCGGGCAGCCTTAGTAGGTATCGCTATCCCTGAGTACCTGTCTTTGGAAGCACTCAGGAATGCAAGTACTTTCCAAGCCTGCCGAGCTGTCCCAAAAGTGCGGAAATTCAACAGGGGGTTAGAGCGGTGGAACAAGGGCACCGAGAGAGGACCAGGAAGGATCTATGTCAGGGGTAGGGAACCTGTGGCTTGGGAGCCAGATGTGGCTCTTTTGATGGCTACATCTGGCTCACAGACAAAGCAGTAGAGGTTGATTCACTAAGCTACACTACTGCTGTAGCATGCACTACTAACTTACTCACGCTACTCCAAAACTAACGGCTGCTCCAACTGTCCCACCCTGGACCATGTCAGGTCCAGTAACTTGGTAGGACGAGATCCCCGCAGTTTGATTGGCCCAATAGGCTGCCTGTCACTTGACAGGCAGCCTATTGGGCCAAAGTGCGGGGATTTCATCCTACAAAGTGAATCAACCCCCAAGTCAGCTAGCTAATTGTACAAGCTGTTAGTCTGTATGTCTCCTGTCTGGCTCTCGGGAAATATCTGATGCTGCTGAAACCCAAGAGAAGCTGAAGATGTGTCTGACACTTCCGCTGCTTGGCGGATCAACTGTATACACATCACCATTGCAACAGGGACGTGAGCCCTCTGCTGCGCATGCGCACTGTCCCAGTTTGAAACATATTGCATGGCTCTCATGGAAATATGTATGGCACTTAAAATATGTGGCGTTTATGGCTCTCTCAGCCAAAAAGGTTCCTAACCCCTGAGCTAATGTTTCCGGAGCCTTACCTGTCCATAGGTGAGTATCAAGCTTATTTTTTCCAGCTGGCTTCAGTATTGCTTGGATTAAGATATGTCAATGCAACTGAAGCACAGGAAGAAATCAAAATATGCAATCAGAGGTGTACATCTGTGAAAAGTGCATGTCAACGTGATCAGTAGTTCCAGAACAGGAAAAGTTTAAGGAGAGTCTGAAGCGAGAATAAATCTCGCTTCAGAGCTCATAGATAGCAGGGGTATGTGTGCCCCTGCTAAACCGCTGCTATCCCGCGGCTTAACGGGGGTCCCTGATCCCCCAAATCCCCTCCGTGCAGCGGGGGAGCGCTTCCGCATTGGGGCAGGGCTAACCGCCGCAGCCCTGCCCCACGCGCGTCTGTCAGAGTCGTATCTCCGCCTCTCCCCCGCCCCTCTCAGTCTTCCTTCACTGAGAGGGGCGGGGGAGAGGCGGCGATGCGCAGCTGATAGACGCGACTAGAGGCAGGGCTGCAGCCGTTAGCCCTGCCTCCAGGAACGACCAAATTTGCGACCAAGGTTTGCGGGGGTGGGTTTGGGGGTGAAGGGACCCCCGTTTAGCGGCGGGATAGCGGCGGTTTAGCAGGGGCACACGTGCCCCTGCTAACTATGAGCTCTGAAGCGAGATTTATTCTCGCTTCAGAGTCTCTTTAATTTGCTCATTTTTTAACTGAAAAAGGTGAGATGGGCCCCAACTAAAAAAAAAAAAATGGAAATCACCTGTGGATCTTCAAGGCAGTCGAGCATTTTGTTTGTTGTTTTCATGTGCTGACCTAAATTTGTGTTAATTTCAGCTCTAGATATTGTGACGGGTAACAGATACACATGGCATTGAATGAAAATCAATTGTTCAAGACCATGGCATTTTGGCATATATGATGGATATAACGATTTATACCCCTACACTTGCGCGCTGCGTCGCCCCGTGTTACGCCGCAAGGGCCATGCAAGTCTATGGAAACTCGCATACGTCACATGACGCCGTGGCGTTGTACAAACTAAGAACCGAACATGGAGTACAAAATAATACAGAAAATGGTGTCAACAGCCGGTGAACTACTGATCACTTTGACACAAAGGGCCCAATCCTGTTCACGTTTTCTCCTAGGAGATAATTTTCATCTACTCTTTAACCTCCCTGGCGGTATGATTCCTTCCTGATTTTAGGGTCTAAAAATGGTACAATTTTTTTCATGTGCTTTTAGACCCTAAAACCTGGGAAAAAATCATACCACGAGAGAGCCTGGAGCAGCCCCTGCACTTACTCACCTCACTGGGATCCAGCGCTGCAGTTCTCCCTCCGTCCTCCAGGTTGCGCTGTAACCCTATAGTGAGATCTCACCAGGGGGAAGCAGAGCCTCCGTGGACAGGAAGAGGAATGGCCGACAGCGTCTGTATCGCCCGGGAGGTGAGTGAAATCGCCCGCTGTGCGCAAAGCTCTGCGTGGACCTTTCTCTCTGAGCCTACCACGAGTGTAGCTCGGGGTTACCGCTCTGAGCTGCGGTTTTCAACCCCCGAGTCTAGCTCGTGCTTACCGCTAAGGAGGTTAATATAACTTATCAGCACTCTGCAAAGTACCAAAAAGTAAAGCTAAAACTTATTTGAGTGTTATCTTTCTTGTTGGTGGCTTAGAAGGAATTTTATTGATAAGATGATCATTCACCTAGGAGAAAAAGTTAATTGGATCAGGTCCCAATCTCCACCGAAACTACCTCCGATGACATATCTTCCACCATATGCTCAATATTTATTGTCCATGTCGGTAAGAAGATCACGTCCAACCAAAGCTGCCCATGAAAGTGATATGAAAGTACTACGCTAGATCAGGCTCCCAGTATTCCTGTGTTTCTTTTTTTATCCCCACATAAAACATTAATCACAGTTTTTTTCCCCTAAAGGTGGCCACTAACAGTCCAATTTTTAGCGAAGAATCGGTTAAGTGATCAGATAATTGTGATCGGATTGGTAGAAAGTAAACTCCATTGATGTCCCCCATTGACTGTGATCGACTCTTGAAACGATCTTCCGATGCCAATTTTGTCGATCAGAAAAACATTTTTATAATTGGTTGTGATGGATAGGAAGCACAGATTGGTTTGTGGATTGTAAAATAATCAATGCATTATGCCAGCTGACTTTGTCCAGAGGTACTGCCTCTGCCTGTCAAATACAAGGTCGACTCCCGGGTAAACAATCTATGTATTACGACATTATATTTCTGATTGCATGTATCTGATCGCTTGAAGGATTCTTCGCTAAAAATTGTACGGTTAGTGGTCACTTTAAGGCCTAGGCATTTTGGCATATGCATTCCAATACAGTGTTATTTAAGCCAACCCTGCAGGTTTGCAGTGATGCCTAGGCATTTGTGCGTATGCATCCTTAGACAGTGTATTTAAAGGATACTAGTTGCGAAAGCATATGGTAAAAGCTGAAGCTGTACTGGGACTGGGCAGTTGAACATAATCAAATACTCACCTCGCCTCCTACTCCCCTCTGTCCTCCACCGCTCCTCTCTGGTCCGTCCCATTGTCCTGGGCGACTTCGGCGACTCCAAACCCGGACATACTGCGCTGCACATGCGCAGTAAGTCCATCCTTCTCCCCTATGGCCACGTAGTGATGTCACATGACAGGGGCGTGCTCCTGCATCCCGACGTGAGTGCTGATTGGAGACACATGCTCCTGTCCAGTGACGTCTCTCAGCATGCCCACAGGGGAGCAGAACCAACATACTGCGCATGCACGGCGCAGCATGTCCGAGTTTGGAGTCACCGAAGTCGCCCAGGATAACAGGACGGACCAGAGAGGAGCGGCGGGGGACGGAGGGGAACGGGAAGTGCGGTGAGTATTTGATTATGTCCCCCTGCCCAGTACAGCTTCAGTTTTTACCAGATGCTTTTGCATCTGGTATCTTTTAAGACTCCCTACCAGCCCAGGTTTTCAGTAATGCTTAGGCATTTGTGCGCATGCATTCTCACATGGCCCCTCCCTTGTAACAGACTAGACCATTCCAGGAGGCAGGTTGGGGGAGTTCTTTGCTTGGGCCAGTGCAACTCCCTCGGCTTCCATGCAGTAAGGATCATCCAACCCAAGCCCCAAAGGGGAGGAGGGATTTGAGACAAGCTCTGTTCTGATTGGTTAATCTTTCAGTCCTAATCTGCATCCTTCAAAGAGCTGGGAGCGCCTGCTGTCCAGAATCGCCTTCCAGTTGTCTCTCCAGGACTGCAGCCTCCTGACGGGTGACGCGGCGCTAGGATGGCGGTTATGGCAAGCCGTGAAGAGGATGTGTTCCCAGGTGGGGTTGGCCTCTGCTCCTGTGAGGAAGAAGGGGTTCATTACAATTATAAATTACATTAACGTGAGATGGAACTCAAATTTCCTCTATGGTCTCAAACATTAAACACAGCATACCTGTATAACAAATGGGAAATAAAAGATACAATTGGCTTTGAAGTTACTGGAAGGGTTAATACTCAATCCTCTAGTTCCTAGGTTCTCAACGTGTGGTACGCGTACCCCAGGGGGTACTTCTGTTGGTTCCAGGGGGTACTCAGGCTTGATATACTTCACCAAGAATAACAAATTTAGAGTTTTAGACAATGATAAATATTATTTAAACAACACCAAATCTGTGATTTTGCAAAATAAAAGCAACAGTAAATGCTTGGAAATTGTTTAGAAGCAATTATCATGTACTAAAATTAAATATATATTTGTCAAGGGGTACTTGTGATAATATTTGCTATGCTAGGGGGTACTTGGTGAGTACAAGGTTTTAAAAGGGGTACATACCAATAAAATGTTGAGAAACACTGCTCTAGTTCACTCAGAAGCTAAATGTTAAGATTGGCCATCGCTGTACCAAAAGGATTTGATTGTGATCTGCTATACTAAGCTGTGTAAATAATGCAGAACATCTTCTGCTGTATCCAGGGAGGGGAAGCAGAGAACTTTCTCAACAAATCTGCCAGGGAAAAATAGATAAGTGTATGGGCACCTTTAACCCTTTAGTAGCCAATTTATTTAGAGGCTTGCAAGTGCTCCAGGCCAATTTATTTAGTCCTTTTTATTTATTTGTTACATTTTCTCGCTTCTAATTAGTACTGCTGAAATGTGTATGTATGGCCACTTGTCACTAGGGGGCAGTGTGAGACAATAACAAAGAACTTCTGAACTCAGTTTCTGTATTTTCTGCTAGAGAGACATAAAATCATTCCAAGAATTTACAGCACGGTGAGTTCTGTAGACAGAGGTTAAAAGCAGCACACTTCTCTCAAACCAGATAACTCTATTGAAGCTGCTTATAGGTTAAAAACATACTCTAGACTTGTGTAGTGGATGGCACAGTTTGGCATATGGTAATGGAAGAAACTACTTTGGTTGATCTGATTCCATTAAATCATTTTAAGAATTGTATTGGCCGTGGGTACTAAAAATATGCGGTCACAAATGTATGATATAACATATATGGCACCGCACTGGCACTGGTCTGGATATTAGTTCAAATCATTTTGGGGCTCTCCACTGCGTACTGGATGTTCCTCTTCAAGCAGGATTGTTGGCCATAAAATCAAATTCCATTTACCCACTGCTCTGTGTTTATTATGCAGTCTACATCCTGTCCCTGCATTGCAAGCATTCCAATATAATCATACATGTGTCTGCTGTAATGAACCTTAGTCAGTCAGCCTGGCTCTATTTGGTACATTGCTGGGGAGAGGGAAGCTTGTTATCTCCCCTTCCCACGTTCCTGCTCCTCACTGATTGGCTAAGAGCAGTTCAGTGTGACAGGAGGCTGAGTAGGTAAATACACCTCCTCCCTCTGCAGACGCTGCTGAAATACAATCTATGCTGTGCTTACATGTGTTTACAAAGCAAGCTAGATATGACAATGTAGTGTCTAGGAGAAAAGGAAAGGACATCAGGATTGGCTTCAGTCAGAGGCAGTAAAGGTGGAAAATGCCTGTAAGGCCCCTTTTACACTTAATCAGTGAGATTTCAGTTAAAACGCGTATAGTGGGAACTGTGCCATAGAAAAACATGGGCATTACTTTGAAAATCAGTTTTCTTTCAGTTATAACTGAGAGCAACTGATTAAGTCTAAACTGGGCCTACCTATTTTCTCTTTTTTTACTATACAAAATTCACTTAAAGAGGAACTCCAGTGAAAATAATGTAATTAAAAAAAGTGCTTCATTTTTACAATAATTATGTATAAATGATTTAGTCAGTGTTTGCCCATTGTAAAATATTTTAAATCCCTGATTTACATTCTGACATTTATCACATGGTGACATTTTTACTGTTGGCAGGTGATGTAGCTGCTGCATGCTTTTTTTGCAGTTGGAAACAGCTGTAAACAGCTATTTCCCACAATGCAACAAGGTTCACAGACAGGAAACTGCCAGAAGTACCACGGTCCTAAGAGTTTCTTGTGGGAGGGGTTTCACCACAATATCAGCCATACAGCGCCCCCTGATGGTCTGTTTGTGAAAAGGAATAGATTTCTCATGTAAAAGGGGGTCTCAGCTACTGATTGGGATAAAGTTCAATTCTTGGTCGGAGTTTCTCTTTAAATCAAAATGTGTACAGTAAAATACATATGTTATGTAAGTAAAACAAGTATTTATCTACTTAGAACGAGCATCTTGCTGTTTATAAAATCTACATAACGGAATTGTTTTTCTGTATAATAGGATATTTGTTCTTATAAAGGCGGAATGAAGAGCTATAACAGGTCAAAAAGAACTATGGTAATGTTGTTGTCTGAATACTATTAAAACTACTCCAAGCCAATCTTGTACTATCCTGTGATCGACATGGAGAGCCGATTGACACAATTATCGATGTATTTGTATAAATTACTACCATCCGATTCTCATAAAATCAATTGATGAACAAAAATGTCTGAAATTGTTTGTGTTTTTTGTATTAAAAGTTGAAAACATTTTTTGGACTGCAATTACATTTTTTTGCTGTTTCTATTACACCTCATTATCTTCTTAACCATCCTGGCGGTATGGACGAGCTCAGCTCGTCCATCACCGCCAGAGGGTGCCGCTCAGGCCCTGCTGGGCCGATTTGCACCAAATAAAGAGCAGCACACGCAGCCGGCACTTTGCCAGCCGCGTGTGCTGCCCGATCGCCGCCGCTCTGCCGCGTCCATGACGTCACTCCGCTCGTGGCTATGGCGACGGTGTAAGCAAAACAAGGAAGGCCGCTCATTGCGGCCTTCCTTGTTTATTCTGGGCGCCGGTGGCGATCGGAAGAACGCCTCCGGAGCGCCCTCTAGTGGGCTTTCATGCAGCCAACTTTCAGTTGGCTGCATGAAATAGTTTTTTTTTAATTTAAAAAAAAACCCTCCCGCAGCCGCCCTGGCGATCTTATCAGAACGCCAGGGTGGTTAAAAGGAATTTGAAGTGAAAATAAACTTATGATATATTGATTTGTATGTGTAGTACAGCTAAGAAATAGAACATTGGTAGCAAATATACGAGTCTCATATTGTTTCCAGTACAGGAAGATTAAGGCTTCTTGCACACCAAGACGTTGTGTTAGGTGGCACGTTAAGGTCGCATAACGTGCACCTAACACAACGTATGGTGCTGCAAAAGCCGACGGTAGAGTGAGCCGCGTTAGGCTGCTCGATGCCCATAATATCTCCCAGAGTGGCGCTGATTGGCCAGCGGGACCACGTGATGCGGAGCGAGACACTCCGCATCACGTGGTCCCGCCGGCCAATCAGCGCCCGCCAGTGCAGTGAATATTAAGTAGCCATGTGCGCGGCTACTGTAGCTGGCTCTCCCCGCCTCCTCTCCGCCCCCCACTGCGCATGTGCAAACAGTCTAACGCGGCTATAGCCGCTCCAACGCCGTAGCATGCTGCACTTTGCACAGAACGTGCAGCGTTACATGTAACGCAACGTGGGCTGTGTGAACAGCCCACTTGTGTTACATTGCTGTGCGTTGGGGGAGCGTTACAGGCGCACTAACGTGCGCCTGTAACGTCTTGGTGTGCAAGCAGCCTTAAGATACTTCAGTTGTTATCTATGCAAAAGAGTTTCTCTGAGCTCTCCGACCAAATTCTCCATTCTACACATACAATTTATTATATTAAAAGTTGTTGGTTTTTTTTCGCTTCAGTGTCACGTTAAAAGTGCACAATTTACTGTGTAACTATTTTAAATACAGTACAATCGGGAAATAGCAAAACAGTAGAGGATGGCCATAGAGCTCTATATTTCTTCGTAGGACATACATGTCAAACACTGGCCTGCAGAGCCATCAAACTTGGCCCTCAAGTGGTTTCCCTACTGTGCATTATGTTTGGCCCACTCTAGACCACCAGAGAAGCCGTATGTGAGGTCAAGGCCTAGATCACCAGGGACCCTACATCAGGGAAGGTGGGGGGAAACACTAGAAACCAGGGAACAGTATAGGGGAGGAGAGGGCAACTAGACATCAGGGAACTGTATGGGGGGGGGGGGGGTAGGGAGTCACTAGACACCAGGGAACTGTATAGGGGAAGAGGAGGGTCACTAGACACTAGGGAACTGTATAGGGGAGGGTGGAGGCCACTAGACACCGGGGAACTGTGCAGGGGAGGGAGGGGCACTAGACATATAAATATCTAACCGCAAGTGCCCGCTAGTTGTAGCTGCAGTTTCCATAGCGGACAGCCCCGGTGCCCATTATATATCAGGCACTTCTATGGGCGATTATGGCGGTGCCCGATATTTACTTTTTTTGTGGTGGGTGGGTTGGGGTGTGGTTAAGGTTAGGCGTCAGGAAGGAGGTTTGCGCTGGGGGGGGTTAGTGTTAGGCATCAGGAAGATGAATTGCACCGGGGGGGGTTAAGGTTTGGGCCGGTTCACATGGACACTTGGCAGCGATTACCGCTAATTGTTCGGGACTCGTCAGCTAATTGTTCCCGATGGGAACGTTGGGAATGGGAGCGTTTAGCATTGCGCAGTTACCGCTGATTATGCAAACGTGGCGTTCTGATCACCGATTGCGCATTACAGTGGGTATCGCGAAATTGCGTTTGCCTTGCATGCAACCGTTTGTAAGCGTAGTTACATAACGTAATTTCACGATAGTTCATATTACTGTAAGCGTTAATTTTCGCGTCGTTTTCGCGTTACGGTGGGTATCGCGAAATTACGTTTGCCTTGCATGCAAACGTTTGTAAGCGTAGTTTACACCCTTGAACTGCGCATGCTTAGTTTTTACATTATTTAACGCGAAAAAGCGTTTATATGGGAAAATTTGTTAGCGTTCGTCTGACTACCGCTGATTCGCTTCTGATTGGCTAATGCGAACAAGTAATTTTTTATAGCTAACAAATTCGCGAAATTACAAAGAAATGCGAAATTACGTTATGGTTTAACGCAAAATTACGTTATGAACGAAACGCGAAATTATGCGTTGAAAATTACGCTTACGGTATTTTCAATTACGATTTTAATGGCAATTACGCTACCATAATTTCGCATCGTAATAGCAAATTTCGCATGCGTAATTATAGTAACGCGAAATTTCGAAAATTTCGGCTCAACCCTAGACAGGAGTTGATAACGAAGATATATTAACGTTAAAAATCGTAACTCAATTCAACAATACAGCTTAACCCAACCCTACTCTCACACAGAACCCTCCCCTGGTTCCGCCTAACCCTAACCACCCCCCTGGTGGTGTCTAACCCTAACCAAACCTCCCCCCCCCCCCTTCCCCGGTGCTGCCTAACCTTAACCACCCTCAGGTGGTGCCTAACCCTAACCACTCCCCCTGGTGGTGCCTAACCCTAACCACTCCCCCTACAGAGACACCCTTAGACATATAGAAACGATAATATGTCTGATAACGTAAAATCTGTACATTCAAACGAAATAATATGACAAAAACTATAACGGTGCAAGCTTCTAACAGATAACTTACTTCAAAAACTTTAATGTTCTAATGTTGATAACGATATTTATCAGGCGCTTTTTTCTGCTTTTTTCGCCGTATTAACGTTAATTGCACTAGAATCTATGGTGGCACCATTTTTCTCCACTAGACGCCGGTGCCTTTATTTTTCCTACCACCCTCAGAACCCCTAAAACACACTGGTAGGTTTTCTGTCTCTTTTGTAAAGCATGAGTTGGTAATGATGTTTCAGTCTTCGCTGTTACCTGTTACATCTGGCCGGTCATCAATGAGAAGATCAGCAGAAACCACTGTCTTGTCTCGGGTGAGTATGATGTGCTCCAGATACTCATGTCCAAAGTGCTTCTCCACCCAGGCATACTGCCAATAAGACAACAGGATTATAGTGTACAGTGCTGCAGAAGATGTCAGTGCTATATAAATACATATTAATAATATGGTAGGACATTAGACTAGGACTATGGTAGGATTAGAGTATGAGCTCCTCTGAGGACAGTCAGTGACATGACTATGTACTCTGTAATGTGCTGCAGGAGATGTCAGTGCTATATAAATACATAATAATAATATGGTAGGACATTACACTATGACTATGGTAGGATTAGAGTGTGAGCTCCTCTGAGGACAGTCAGTGACATGACTATGTACTCTGTAATGTGCTGCAGGAGATGTCAGTGCTATATAAATACATAATAATAATATGGTAGGACATTAGACTATGACTATGGTAGGATTAGAGTGTGAGCTCCTCTGAGGACAGTCAGTGACATGACTATGTACTCTGTAATGTGCTGCAGGAGATGTCAGTGCTATATAAATACATAATAATAATATGGTAGGGCATTAGCCTATGACTATGGTAGGATTAGAGTGTGAGCTCCTCTGAGGACAGTCAGTGACATGACTATGTACTCTGTAATGTGCTGCAGAAGATGTCACTGCTATATAAATACATAATAATAATATGGTAGGACATTAGACTATGACTATGGTAGGATTAGAGTGTGAGCTCCTCTGAGGACAGTCAGTGACATGACTATGTACTCTATAATGTGCTGCAGAAGATGTCAGTGCTATATAAATACATAATAATAATATGGTAGGACATTACACTATGACTATGGTAGGATTAGAGTGTGAGCTCCTCTGAGGACAGTCAGTGACATGACTATGTACTCTGTAATGTGCTGCAGAAGATGTCAGTGCTATATAAATACATAATAATTATAATAATAATATGGTAGGACATTAGACGTTGACTATGGAAGGATCATCGTTGTTTTGTCATGAGATTATGACGTGACATTATAGTTCTTACCTTCTCATAAGGACAGTACTGATAGCGTTTGATCGGGCTGGTACATATGAAGACATCAGTGCTGCGGATGAAACAAAAAAATCAGTTTGCGTATAATTTACACTCGACCATAGATCACAATGGCCTCAATTCACTAAGCTTTATCAAACACTTTATCAAACGTTTGATAATTTACCTCATGGGTAAAATCTAAATTTGAATTCACTAAGGTGTTATAGACTTATTGAACATTTTATCAATAAAACATTCGATAAATATATAACACCTTAGTGAATTCAAAATTAGATTTTACCCATGAGGTAAATTATCAAACGTTCGATAAAGTGTTTGATAAAGCTTAGTGAATTGAGGCCAATAAAGGTAGCAGCTTAGCCAAGTGACTGTTGCAAAGTTTATGTCGCTCAACATGAAATTAAGGGAAAGAGGAAATCTCATCAGCGGGGAGCACATCAATGGCAGACTAATACTAAATCATTGTACACAAACCCAGTCCAAGTCTGCAGGATTTTATGTGATGGCCAAAGAGCTCTAGACCCTGAGAACTTTATCAAACCAAAACCACTAAAGGCCGGTACCCACCTCATGATATTTAGACAATTTTCCCGATGACGGACAATTGTTTTGAGCGAGTAGTGGGCGTTTCCATGATCTTGCGACATGTGTACAGGTGCACAATCACGCGAACGTCGCTTAGCGTCGCACGGTGATAACGACTGTCACCGCCGCATGGATCATTAAGATTCCCAATGACTCCGGCACAAAGTACCGCGATCGCTTGAAGTCTCGTTTGCGTCCGTCGTGACGTCGTACATACCTACCGGCCGGAAGATAGAGGAAGATAAATCAGGGGAGCACTCGTCATCAGGGAGACGCTGCTAGATCCATCTTCCTCAATCTCGAGCTAAAAGAGACTAACAAAAAAAAGTTCCCCTGGGGGGTACTTACCTTGGTAGGGGGAAGCCTCAGGGTCCCAATGAGGCTTCCCCCTCCCCTGTAGCTGCAGGCAGTCCAGCGCTGGATCCCCCGAAGTGTCCTGCAATCCTCCCTCGACAAGCCTGACAAGCGCTGATTTATTTACCTTCGCTGGCTCCAGCGAGGGCGCTTTTGTGGCTCTCAGCATGGAGATAGACGGAAATACCCAATTACTGTCGGGTCCGCTTTACAGCGCAGGTGCAGAATTGCGCAGGTGCAGGAGACTTGCGCCTGTGCAGTAGAGCGGCCCGACAGCGATCTCCGAGCAGAGAGCCGATACTGCACCTGCGCTGGAGCCAGGAAGCGTTCGGGGAGCTTTATCGCCGCCGCCATGGGACCGAGGAGGACGGGGGAAGCCTCAATAGGATCCCCCACCCGAGGTGAGTATCCCCCAGGGGAGGTTTATTCCGTTACAGGTTTTCTTTAAAGGTGTCTTCAAGCAAGTAATAGTACCCAGAGATCTACTTACCCGGGCCTTCCTCCAGCCCCTGGCAGCTACTATGCCCCTCGCTGCAGCTCCGCTCTCTGCAGCTGGCCCCGGGTCCCTGACGGTGCGCAGGACGACCACCAGGTCGTCCTCTACTGCAGCTGTACGAGCGGCGCTGTCAATCACCTCCTGCACAGTACACTCTGTACTACGTGCAGGCACAGTAGAGGACGACCGGGAGCCAGCGGCGGAGAGCGGAGCTGCAGCGAGGGACATAGCAGCTGCCAGGGGCTGGAGGAAGCCCCGGGTAAGTCGTTTTCTGGGTACTATTACTTGCTTGATGACACCTTTAAGGGTCCCCATACATCACTTAATTGAGAATCATCGATCAGGTGCACGGCGGTAACAACGCCCGATGTCCCCCTAAGTGTGTATCTGTGTGTGTCCTCTGCACCCCACCCCCATCCCGTGCCATTGTGCAGTTTTGTGGGTTCACCTGTCCATCAGCGCAAACCCTTTTCCTCCACTGGTGTATCACTGCGCGCGCCTGTACCATGTGACACCGGTCACATGACGTCACATTGGTGGGACACCTTGTGGGGTGGAGCAGCAGGAAGATTTCCAATAGATTTCATGATGAAATCTGTGTGCAGTGTGTGGGCAGGCAATAGATCCCTCTCTGATCAGATTCAATCACAGAGGGATTGATCTAATAGCGGATCTCATGGCAGATCGAATCGTGTATGGCCAACTTAAAGCGGACCTGAACTCAGAACTTCCTCTCTGCTCGAAAAGATAAGCAACGGCATAATAACCTTACAGAAACACGTCTTTGTTACAGCTGATACAAATCCTGCAATACATCTGCAGTGTGTCTACTTCCTGCTTTCATGGAAGCAGGCATAGGGTTAACATCCTGTGTTTACCAATTAGCTGCTCTGCCGAGGCAGCCAGCTGACAGTTGAGAGATCAAATTACAACTTGTGATTAGTCACAGATGAGGGGGAGTTAGACAGGCTAAACTCTCTAAATACCTACAGGGTGCACTTCTCGATGTGTTCCTTCTGTCCTGTGCAAGAGTTCAGGTCCACTTTAACATAATGGAGTGCATTCTGCCTCTCTCACGGGTTGCTTGTGGACACGGCTTGCATACAGCTCTGGGTGTGAACATATGTGTAGCCTCTGGGGGCAGATTATCCCAACAGGCATGTAACAGCATAAAACATGCCTGAGGCCTATTGCATTTTCCATAGGAAGCAGCTAGAAACACAAACAGCTGCTGGAATAATACAGCAGATCTCTCCGCAGGTGCTTTCACACTACAGCCCGTGTGCCCTGAGCCAAAATATGCCTTTATGGAGAAGTGCTAGTGCTAGCAAGGCTAACCAGACATCCTGCAAAAGCATGACATGTCCTCTTTTTTAACATTGTTTCCTACATCCTCCAGGCATTCCAATAATTCCTGTAGGATCTGCTGAGTCACCTGAGCCTTGCTTGTAAACACAAGTGATTAGGGGATCAGGTTTCAGATAAGCAGCAGGCAGGGAAATAAAGGGAAGAGGAGGAATACATTATAGATAAAAAGGACCCCCAGCATGCAATTCTTTGGCACCGACTACTAAAGAGCCAGTGCTCCTAAGGTATATGATAACTCCAAATCATAACAGCAGAAAACGTTTTGAATGCAGGATTAGCATCTTTATCACTTAATACACTCAGACCAGTTGCGGTTGAAATTAGATTTTTATGGTGACGATACCGCTTTAAAGTGTACCTAAGATGAAAGCCACCTCAGGATCCATACTTACCTGGGGTTTCCAGCCTTAAAGGACACCTGTAGTGAGAGGTATATGGAAGCTGCCATATTTATTTACTTTTAAGCAATACCAGTTGCCTGGCTATCCTGCTGATCCTCTGTCCCTAATACTTTTAGCTATAGCCCCTGAACAAGCATGCAGCAAATCAGGTGTTTCCGATATAATTGTCAGATCTGACAAGATTAAGCTGCATGCTTGTTTCTGGTGTAATTCAGCCACTATTGTAGCCAAATCGATCAGGAGGACTGCCAGGCAACTGGTATTGTTTAAAAGGAGATAACTATGGCAGCCACCATATCACTCTCACTTCAGTTCACCTTTAAGCCCCCTTGAGGCCACTTAGTCCCTCGCCATCTCCCCGGGTGGCTCCTGTCACCCACAATGCGGCCTGGTAGCCTGGCCGAGTCAGAAGCCACCCGGGGAGACGACGAGGGACTGAGCGGCTTCAAGGGGGCTTAAGGGAGACCCAGGTAAGTATAGAACCTGAGATGGCTTTCATCACAGGTACACATTAATACATCCTCCTTTCACAGAATCACAGAGTTGTCATTTTTTGACTAATGACATATGATCTATACCGAGATTCAGCAGCCTTCAGCCATTCTCCATTTATCCACGTTACATTATCATGTTATCCATAACTATAACATCAAGTAGTGGGCGTGGCATCACTGTTTTATAGTCTAGTCAGGCATGGGCAAACGTGGCCCTCCAGCTGTTAAGGAACTACAAGTCCCACAATGCATTGCAGGAGTCTGACAGCCACAGTCATGACTCATAAAGGCAAATGCATTGAGGGATTTATAGTCCCTTAATAGCTGGAGGGCCAAGTTTGCCCATGCCTGTTCTAGTTCATACATGTCAAACTTCGGCCCGCGGGCCAAATGTGGCCCTCAGAGACATTAAATTTGGCCCCCAAGTGTTTTCCCGACTTTGCATTATGTTTGGCCCACTCTAGACCAAGAGGGAAGCTACTGAATACTGGAGGTGAAGCCCTAGATTACCAGGGAAGCAATATGGGGGAAAGCACCAGACACCAGGGAACTATATAGGGAACGGAGGACCACTAGACACCAGGGAACTGTATAGGGGTTGGAGGGGGGCCATTAGACACCAGGGAACTCTATAAGGGAGGAAGGTAACCAGTAAATATTGAGGTTGGTGCCAGTGTACAATTTTGGCCCACTTTGTGTTTGAGTTTGACACCCCTGTTCTAGTTCCACCTGTCAGCACAACAGACAGTGGTTAGCGGTTGATAGTGTAAAAAAATAACAACAACAGCAAAGTCCCTGTTAACCAGAACTCAGGCAACAAGAAGTCTCAACTAACTGTCATGCCTCAGGGGGATAACAGGGACTTTTTTTTGGAGGGGGAGGCACTAGCCGTGTGAGCGGCAGTATATCTACGCCCCGCGGTTGCTCCCTAACCACTCCAGGGGCATAGATATTCATCTTCTTGTTCTTTTGGCAATAGCATGCGCCGACGATCCAACAACCCCCCCCAACCCCTCCCACCCCATGGCGGTGTAGTAGTGATCAGTGAATGAGAGCACACAGCTGCGCAGGCTCAAGCTGCACACATCCTGATTACGCTACTGTTGCCATACTGCACCAATCCAGAACGCTACCGTGCACAGGGACGCGGTGAGGAGGCGCATGGATAGCCAGCTATGCGGGGGTCACCACTGCTGGCTAGAGGGTCTCAGAAGGACAGAGCTGGCACAAGATGACTCCAGGGGGCTGCAAGAAGCCCCAGGTAAGGTAAACTGATCTTTTTTTTCCTTTAGATTTCCTTGAATGGGCACGTTTAGATACAGTATTAGAGAAGGAACCATCAGAAATCTCACCTAATATCGACCTAATACTCGCCTAATCTGCCCGATGCTGTACCATGATTGTGTACTGCCAAATCTGCGCCCTCCCCTTCCCCCAACCAACAGACGAGTCCCATCATTATTTTGGTTGTAGATGGACGATAAATGCTGTGGTTCCGATATCTCTTCACTGGATTTGAAGTTTATATTAACTCTGCTGCCTAATCTATTAACAGCATTGTGTAGTGTGTGCCTAACTTTAATCAAGACCTTTGTGTTTGTATTGTCTGCTGTTTAAACTATCAAAGGTCACGTCTCAGGAATCTGGGGAAAAGTCCACTTCTCTTTCGGTCAAAAAAAAATAAAAAAAATCAAGGCACAGCAGTTTCCTTGAGATGCAAGGAGCCATGCACTGTACCATTGCCAACCCTGTATGTGCCAAAAATAATTCCGGGTACAACCCCCCTGTTGTACTTGGCAAAATAAAGTATTCTGTATTCTGTACTGATGAAGACAGTATGAAGAAAGGTGCAGTATCATCTCGTTGTAGTAAACTCCAATGGACCAGGAAAAGTGGTTTACTATATGAGAAATTGTCCTAGATATGGCCCGGCATACCCTGATACATTCTCTGCTGCACAGGAGCAGCTCTGTCCTCCCATTGGAGGTACAGTACAAGCACTTGTTGTAGAAATATCCCAGCATGCCCTGGTACATTCTCTGCTGCACAGGAGCAGCTCTGTCCTCCCATTGGAGGTACAGTACAAGCACTTGTCCTAGAAATATCCCAGCATGCCCTGGTACATTCTCTGCTGCACAGGAGCAGCTCTGTCCTCCCATTGGAGATACAGTACAAGCATTTGTCCTACAAATATCCCAGCATGCCCTGGTGCATTCTCTGCTGCACAGGAGCAGCTCTGTCCTCCCATTGGAGGTACAGTACAAGCACTTGTCCTAGAAATGGCCCAGCATGCCCTGGTGCATTCTCTGCTGCACAGGAGCAGCTCTGTCCTCCCATTGGAGGTACAGTACAAGCACTTGTCCTAGAAATATCCCAGCATGCCCTGGTGCATTCTCTGCTGCACAGGAGCAGCTCTGCCCTCCCATTGGAGGTACAGTACAAACACTTGTCCTAGAAATATCCCAGCATGCCCTGGTACATTCTCTGCTGCACAGGAGCAGCTCTGTCCTCCCATTGGAGGCACAGTACAAACACTTGTCCTAGAAATATCCCAGCATGCCCTGGTGCATTCTCTGCTGCACATACCAGCTCTGTCCTCCCATTGGAGGTACAGTACAAGCACTTGTCCTAGAAATGGCCCAGCATGCCCTGGTACATTCTCTGCTGCACAGGAGCAGCTCTGTCCTCCCATTGGAGGTACAGTACAAGCACTTGTCCTAGAAATATCCCAGCATGCCCTGGTGCATTCTCTGCTGCACAGGACTAGCTCTGTCCTCCCATTGGAGGTGCAGTACAAGCACTTGTCCTAGAAATGGCCCAGCATGCCCTGGTGCATTCTCTGCTGCACAGGAGCAGCTCTGTCCTCCCATTGGAGGTACAGTACAAGCACTTGTCCTAGAAATGGCCCAGCATGCCCTGGTGCATTCTCTGCTGCACAGGAACAGCTCTGTCCTCCCATTGCAGGTACAGTACAAGCACTTGTCCTAGAAATGGCCCAGCATGCCCTGGTACATTCTTTGCTGCACAGGAGCAGCTCTGTCCTCCCATTGGAGGTACAGTACAAGCACTTGTCCTAGAAATGGCCCAGCATGCCCTGGTACATTCTCTGCTGCACAGGACCAGCTCTGTCCTCCCATTGGAGGTACAGTACAAGCACTTGTCCTAGAAATGGCCCAGCATGCCCTGGTACATTCTCTGCTGCACAGGACCAGATTTGTCCTCCAATTGGAGGTACAGTACAAGCACTTGTCCTAGAAATGGCCCAGCATGCCCTGGTACATTCTCTGCTGCACAGGACCAGCTCTGTCCTCCCATTGGAGGTACAGTACAAGCACTTGTCCTAGAAATATCCCAGCATGCCCTGGTACATTCTCTGCTGCACAGGAGCAGCTCTGTCCTCCCATTGGAGGTACAGTACAAGCACTTGTCCTAGAAATGGCCCAGCATGCCCTGGTACATTCTCTGCTGCACAGGAGCAGCTCTGCCCTCCCATTGGAGGTACAGTACAAGCACTTGCACATTTGGTAGACTACAAGGTTAAGTATACCTTAGGGCTGCATAGCCCTTAAAAATTGCAGCCGTCACTGAACAGAGGCAGCCAATCGCTCCCTGTGAGTGGCTCCGATACCTCCGCGGGCGGGACTTGCAGCACGTGTCCTGCAAAACTTTCTGCTCACACTTGAGCCAATCATGAAGCCTGTCTTTAAAATGCAGCCAATCTGATCTCAATGGGAACGAAGGAGATACTATCAAGGGAATTGACCCTATTTAAGAAGCTCTGCTTAGCTGACAGACCAACAAAGGACACCTTGGCAAAAATATATAAAATACTAGAGGAGGACGATGATTACACTTTGAAATATAAAATACAATGGGAAAAGGACATTGGGAGGGAGCTGACGACTACTCAATGGGAGAGGATTATTAGGATGATGTTTGGGGCTTCAGTCTCGACAAGAATACAGGAGTCTGGTTATAAAATAGTAATGAGGTGTTATTATACTCCCGTTAGACTAAATAAGATATGTGGAGCTAGCCCAGGCATGGGCAAACTTGGCCCTCCAGCTGTTGAGGAACTATAAGTCCCACAATGCATTGCAGGAGTCTGACAGCCACAGTCATGAATCATAAAGGCAAATGGATTGTGGGATTTGTAGTTCCTTAACAGCTGAAGGGCCAAGTTTGCTTATGCCTGACACATGCTGGAGGTGTGGAGAGGAAAGAGGGGAATTTATGAATGTGTGGTGGACATGCGAGGGTCTTGCCACATTTTGGAAGAAAATAAAATGATACATATGGAAATTGGCAGAGATACCCGAGTCAGATAGCCCTGAGGTGTACTTGTTACATTTGGTGGGGAAAGGGATTAAAAATGATAGAGGTTCCTTGGGGATGCACTTGGTTAATGCGGCAAGGATTTTGATTGGAAGTCTCAACAGGCCGCCTCTCTAAAGGAATGGTTTGATGAAATCGACCAAATCCACTCGATGGAAGAACTCTCGTGTATAATCCATGGGAAGGAAAAATTGGGGATGGAACAAGTGGCTGGAGTTCAGAGAAACGGAAGAATATAGGAGTGGAGGGATAAAATGAAGCATTAGCCTACTAGGTGAGGGGATTGGGAAGTTAGAGACAGCCCTGAAGGACCAGTGTCCAGGTTATTCACTTATAATGGATTTCTTTTCTATCTAGTTAAACCCAAAGAATACAGCCAATGAGTGCACACCAATATATTGCCTGATACAGAGCAGCCAACTTCCAAAGCGGTGCACATCCGGTCAGAAATACTATAAGTATGAATAGTAATCCACTTGAAGAACGGAAGGACCAGGAGCAACAACACTTATTCCATATAAAACTTGCAAAACTTTATTTCAACATCTTCCTTAAAACATGGCAGCAATAAAAGATAACAAGATATCAAGACCATAGTCTTGTCTTTACCAAGACCTCCCGCTGGCCTCATTTACTCTACTATGCTGCTGGTCAGCCTTATGGATGTGATAAGTATCTTGTTATCTTTTATTGGATTTCTTTTCTATCTAGTGGTGGTGGTTCGAAGGCCCAGCAGAGGCTTTTCTTCTTGCGTCAACTAAAGAGATTCGGCATGCCGCGCAAACTGTTGACCAGCTTCTATACCGCTACCACAGAATCCATACTCTGTTCCTCTGTCATAGTATGGTACACAGGAGCATCCGCCAAGGACAAGCACAAACTTCAAAGGGTAATTGACACTGCGGAGAAAATCATAGGATCACCCTTGCCTCCACTAGACCTACTCCACATGGCGAGACTCAGGTCTAGGGCTTCCAAGACCTCTGGCGACCCCTCCCACCCGGGGAATCGCCACTTCGAGCTCATGCCAACAGGCCGACGTTACAGGACCATCTACGCCAGAACCACCAGGCGCAGGAACACATTCTTCCCTCAAGCTGTTCTCCACCTGAACTCTATCACCTAGCCAGCACCCCGATCTCCGAACTCTCTTCACTCTGGGCAGTACTGGCCCACACCCTAGCTGCTAGTGCTCCCATGAGTGTGCCAGAGCTCTCATGAATGTTCACCAGTATCTGCATGTTGCTATACCTGTCTCATTGTAATTCCTGTTGTTCTTGTTCTGTCTGTCATGTAAAGATGCCATGTGTACCACAACCAATTCCGGGTACGACAACTGCCGTACTTGGCGAATAAACTTGATTCTGATTCTGATTCTTATTCTTTTCTTGGCTTTCTATGGGATGGCCTGAGACCAGAGGGTGTGCTCCCAGCTATATCCCATTACAGAGAAAATAAAATAGGAGTGGCTTGATCCAAGGATTCCAAGAAGGTGTTCTCAGGAAGAATCGTACCGGGAACACTGGAGATGGGTCGGACTAGGAGAGGGGAGACACGGGGGTGGGGGGAGGGAAGCCCTCTGGGACAAGGATGTAAAGTTTTTTTTAAGATGTTTAAAGTAACGGTGTATTAATATTTTGTATTGACATACTTTTTGGATATTACTGGAAATAACTTGTTGGTTAAATAAAGAATTAAAAAACAAAACAAAATGCAGCCAATCATAATAAGCCACTCGCATCTGTAATGCGAGCGGCTCCGATACCTCTGTGGGCGGGACTTAGCACTCTCCTCTCCACTCTCCTTAGTTTTGCAGCAAGATGGCCCACTGTAATCTGCACTAAAAGTGAAAGTGGCCTGTACTGCACTCCACACACTACCAGGAGCGTCATCACTAACAAGGGGAGTGGGAGGACTGTGCTGATACTTTTATCAGTGATTGCAAAGTGGGAGTGGTAACGCTGCATCCTTTTTTGTTTACATTCACATTATTCCTCATCCCCAGACTGCTTATTTGTACAGTACTGTGTATCCAGCGCCGGGGCCATTCTTCTTGTCTTACAAATGTTATCAGGCATCAACTCGCCTGCAACCAGCCTGAAGAGAGCAGCAGACCATGGGTTTCACACTGACATATGACGCATGCCCGACCCCAACAGCGTACCAATAGACCCTGCAAGGGATGCAGCCGCAGGGGAGCCCAGAAGCCACAGGGGGCCCTGTCCTGAGAGACTGACAACTAAGGGCAAGGAGAGAAAAAAACTTTCTGCTCTCTGCACATTTGTTCTAATGACTGCATCTGCTCAGCCACTGATAACGAATCATACAAAGTTTTGCAGACAAAGAATTGTAGACAGTCCCTATTCAGTGTGCAGGGGGTGGGGGCCCAATCTAAAGTTTTGCAGGGTGGCCCAGTGATTTCTAGTTATGCCCCTGGTCCACCCACTGAGATGTGACGCATGCACCGCCCACTGACATATGACGCATGCACTGCCCACTGACATTTGATGCATGCTACGCCCACTGACATATGACGCATGCACCGCCCACTGACATATGACGTATGCACCGCCCACTGACATATGACGCATGCACTGCCCACTGACATATGACGCATGCACCGCCCACTGACATATGACGCATGCACCGCCCACTGACATATGACGCATGCACTGCCCACTGACATATAATGCATGCTACGCCCACTGACATATGACGCATGCGCCGCCCACTGACATATGACGCATGCACCGCCCACTGACATATGACGCATGCACCGCCCACTGACATATGACGCATGCACTGCCCACTGACATATGACGCATGCACCGCCCACTGACATATGACGCATGCGCCGCCCACTGACATATGACGCATGCACCGCCCACTGACATATGACGCATGCGCCGCCCACTGACATATGATGCATGCACCGCCCACTGACATATGATGCATGCTCCGCCCACTGACATATGACACATGCGCTGCCCACTGACATATGATGCATGCACTGCCCAGTGACATATGAAGCATGCGCCGCCCACTGACATATGACGCATGCACCGCCCACTGACATATGACGCATGCACTGCCCACTGACATATGACGCATGCACCGCCCACTGACATATGACGCATGCGCCGCCCACTGACATATGATGCATGCACCGCCCACTGACATATGATGCATGCTCCGCCCACTAACATATGACACATGCGCTGCCCACTGACATATGATGCATGCACTGCCCAGTGACATATGACGCATGCACCGCCCACTGTTTACTATATCCAGAGTCAGCATCATTTAGGGGCCAAAAAACATGTTTACTATAACAGAAGTTTTATTATATCAGAGTTTACTATACCAGGCATTGCTCCCATAGCCTTATAATGGTGCTTGGCCGGGACCTGGAGAGGTAGTTTACTATAGCCAACTGTTTACTATACCCGAGTTTATTATAACGAGGTTATTCTGTAGTACATGAAGCAGAGCTGTGGCACAGCACAAACAGGCAGAACTATGCTAAGTAACAATTTACTTGTACTATGGAATCAGCTTCTCCCAGCTGATCGACACACAGCCAGTTCCGTTTATTCTTGTGCCAGCAGCTATTCTCTGTGCTGTATGAAAACGACAGAGTGTAGAGGATGCATCGTGGTATCTGTAATACACTGACATCCTAATTTCAATGCTTATCAAGGTTATTATAAGGTTTTAAAGAGACTCTGAAGCGAGAATAAATCTCGCTTCAGAGCTCATAGTTAGCAGGGGCATGTGTGCCCCTGCTAAACCGCCGCTATCGCGCCGCCAAACGGGGGTCCCTTCACCCCCAAACTCCCCACTGCAACGCTAACGGCTGCAGCCCTGCCTCCAGTCGCGTCTATCAGCGGCGCATCGCCGCCTCTCCCCCGCCCCTCTTAGTGAAGGAAGACTGAGAGGGGCGGGGGAGAGGCGGAGATACACGCTGACAGACGCGCGTGGGGCAGGGCTGCGGCGGTTAGCCCTGCCCCAATGCGGAAGCGCTCCCCCGCTGCACGGAGGGGATTGTGAAGGTAAGAGACCCCCGTTTAGCCGCGGGATAGCGGCGTTTTAGCAGGGGCACACATGCCCCTGCTATCTTTGAGGTCTGAAGCGAGATTTATTCTGAGAATTTATTCTGAGAAAATCAGCTCATTGAGTCCTTTATTTCTTTTACAGATTGTACCGAAAGTGACTAAGGGCCGGGAATAAATTGGCATTAAAATCAGACCACTTAGCGGAACTAAACAGAGATGTGAACAGATCCTATATTGATCTAGATTTCTCGAGATTGAAATTTCCGCATTTCCGATTGGAAATCTGTATTTGCGCTCAGATTCCGATCGGAAAACGGAAATCGGATTTACGCAGAAATACTGCATTACCACAACTCGGTAATTAATTTGACCGGCCAGACCAGTAAATCAGATGAGTCACAGAACTCGGAAACATTGGACCAATCAGCGAATGCAGAAACAACTCGGAAGTATTTGGCCAGTCAGAGAATGCAAAAAAATAACTAAAAAAAAGGCTACTCGGAAACCAATCGGCAAGGCTTCAAATCTCAAATTCGAAAAAATAAAAATTTGCACCAAAACAGCAGAATGAGAACAACAACATCAGAAATCCCATCATGCTTTGCACAGCTCAGGGGAAAAATGCCCAGGCAGTTTTCTTCTGTGCAGCTAAAAATTAGGGTTTAGTCTAGGGGTTCACTTTAAAGTGTGAGATAGAAAAGACTGAGGCTTGCAGTGTGGTAAAGTTCCTACTTGTGAAGGGTAATATTGCAGAGCAAATTATTTAAGAGAGAGGATGGCAGTCTATGGGTTGTCCATCTTATGACACTGTTGTGAGGTGGAAAAGGAATTTCCAAAGTGGTCGCATGCCCCTCTCAGACGAGCCAAGACCTGGAAGACCATCACTGACCGATGATATGGCCACAGTGAAGAAAGTGAAGTGTTTAATCTTGGAAGACAGACGAATCACCATCCCAATGTTCATGAATAAAGCTGGCCTCAGTGACGGTAGTGTGTGGACAGTTATTGATGATGAACCGCACATGTCTAAGGTGTCTGCACGCTGTGTGCCATGCCTGATAACCCCTTCACGAAAGCAAACACGACGTGACCTTTCAAGACAGATGGTGACGCAGTTTGAACAGAATAAAGAGGGATTTTTCGGCCGGCACTATTACCCTTCAAATGCGGGAACTTTATCACTCTGTGATACATAATCTTTGCAGTCTCACACTTTAGTCACTTCCGACACAATCTGTAATGCTGGGAATACACCATACAATTTTTTCGGCAGATAGATGGTTCGATAGATACGTTTCCGACATGTCCGATCTTATTTTCGATTGTGTTTCTGACCGATTTCTCATAGAAGTGAATGGAAATAGATGAGAAAAGATGAGAGAATTGAGCGGGAAATTGAGTGGAAAATGAATAGAAAATCGATCGGATGGAAAAGCAACCGTAAAAAAGCATTGTGTATTCCCAGCATTAAAGTAATAAAGGATTCAATGGGCTGATTTTCTCAGCATCATGCGCTTAGGGAGCAATAATGACACTGACAAAACTGCATCCATATACCATAATAAGTTACGGATTATAAGTAAAACGTTACTAGTAGACCCCCTCGTATGAGTTGCGAAAGTCAGTTTTGACTATCTACCCCAGGCATGGGCAAACTTGGCCCTCCAGCTGTTATGGAACTACAAGTCCCACAATGCATTTGCCTTTATGAGTCATGACTGTGGCTGTAAGACTCCTGCAATGCATTGTGGGACTTGTAGTTCCTTAACAGCTGGAGGGCCAAGTTTGCCCATGTCTGATCTACCCGTTTGGTGCATGACTATAGTAGCCTTTATTCTTGGACCTCTTAGCATACTACACTTTGTATGCACTTCTGCTGTGTACTTCAAATAAACATTGTTTTTCTAATTTAAAAAAATGATTTGAGTACCTTGCTCTCTTGTTGACAAACATTGCATTCTGTCTGACCTCGCTCCTTGCCTGCAGCCCTCTGTACTGCGCTGATGGTATAGTGGTATATATTTACTGTGTGTATCTTCAGTTAGATAGTTAGGTTTACTGGGTCAATTGTTGTATGTTTGTATATAGAGCTTCTATTCACAAAGCTTTTGCACTTTTGTCTCAGTCTTTTGATGCAGACTGTGGTCATTCACTAGTTACTATTCCAGTTTTTATGTCATTATGAAGTAGCCAGAGGTCCTCCCCTGTGCAAACAAATGTAAAATTTACAATACTGTACATAAAAACACATTAATAAAAATTAAATCTCTCCCAGAGTAAAATATGCTATAAATTTGTCTTCTCCTATGTTGCGGTCACTTGCAGTAGGTAGTAAAAATCTGACAGAACTGACAGGTTTTGGACTAGCTCATCTGCTCATGGGGGTTTCTCAGGGTTATCTTTATTGTCAAAAGAACTTAGTGAATGGTGGTTGCTCAGTCCAAATGCCATAATATTGTGCAAACAGCAAGGGGGTGGCCTGCATCTTTATATAAATCCTTTCCAGGGATTACTTTTGTAAAGAATACATGAAATACTGAGAATCCCCCATGAAGAGATGGACTGGTCAATGTCAATCTGTCAGTTCTGTCAGATTTCTACGAACTACTATTAGTGACAGCAACATAGGAGAACAGTGATTCATAGCTCATTTTACTCTGAAAGAAAACTACTTCGCCACAGTGGTCCTTTAACTAACAATCTCCCTTCACCCACTTCTTCAGCATCCAAGTGGCGTCTCTTATCACATAACCTGCTGGTATGTACCGGCAAGTCGCATGATGAGTGACGCCGCTGTAGCCATGGATGCAGAGACCATAAGGATGATGGACAATGTGTCACTGGAGCTTGGATAGGTAAATTACCTCTCCAAATACTCCATTCCCAACTCTGCAGTACAGGTGGCCTCCCTGAGGTCTACAATGGACCCCCTTATCGTCAGACTTACCATTGCCTGCTGTCCTGTGGGTAATCCGGTCTCGAGAGGGCATCCCCAAAATCACAAGGGCTATAGTTACTGCTTTTTTCCCTCCCCAGGGATCATCCTCCCCTGGCTGCCACGCCTCATCCTCTCTTTCCCCTTAAAGGGCCACTCCAGAAAAAAAAAATAAGCAGTTGAAATCAGAAATAACTAGCAGGTTTTGGGCCAGGTTATCTCCTCATGGGGGATTCTCACTTTGTTTTCAGAAGCATTTCCTGAACAGCAGTTTAACTGCCAAAACAGTAAGATTCCAGCCAGCCTCCCCACTCACTTGCACACTATTTTAGCAGTTAGACTTAGCAACCTTAGCAACTGCAGTTCAGGAAGTGCTTTTAAAATCAAAGAAAAACATGATAGTCCCCCATAAGGAGGTGGACTAGTCCAAAACCTGACGGTTCTGTCAGATTTTAACTGCTTACTTTTTTCGCTGGAGAGAAAGCGGCTTGGCTCAGCAGCAATGCATTACCTCCTCCAGCAGCAGGTCCTCACATTCTCCCTGTGCAGCAGCTCCCTCTCCTCTGCCTCCGCCTTGGCCCAAGTCCTCTTGCATGTCACATGACCTCACAAGACGGGCAGAAGACCAGAAGAGAGTGAGCAGCTGCAGAGGGAGCACAAGAGGACTTGGCGCTGGAGGAAGCAAAGCACCATTACTGCGCTGATCTGCTGGTCTATTAAAGCAGTAGGATTAGCCATACTATGCCAGGAAAAAACACATATATAGGTAGATAAATACTAAATACTTGATCTGCTTACATAACACATGTATTGTACTGTCCACGTTTTGATTTCAGTGAATTTTCTATAGTAAATGATGAGAATTCTGTTCCTGGTGGGGGCCATGTCTTTTGCCCACAGTTAAGGCTAACTCGTGAAGTCATTTCTGCCCTTTACTTTTGTCTTTTCTCCTCCAATCGTTGAGTCACCTCAGCCTTGCTTGTAAACATGAGTGAGCAGAGGATTGTGTTTCAGATAGGCAGCTAGGCAGGGGAATAAAGGGAAGAGGAGGAATATATTATAGATAAAAAGAACCCCCAGCATGCAACTGTTTGGCATTGATTATTAAAGGGCCAGTGCTCCTAAAATATGTGATAACTCCAAACCATAACAGCAGAAAAGTTTTGAATGCAGGATTTGCATCTTTATAACTTATTACCGGTAAGTTCTCAGAACAGTTGCTATTGAAATTTGATTTTTATGGTGACACTCCCACATTAAGGGGGAGGTAAAAGGTTACTACCCTGGTAGTTACAGCACTAAAAGTAAAAAAGCAACAGGACAAAATGCAGTTCCAGAATGGTACAACTTCCCTGCCAGAGAAGTTTCAGCACAGAAATTCAGATTATTACAAATTATTGTTTGTTAGCAAGCTAAAGCAACCTTACTTGGGCAGTTCAGACATTTCCTTCACGGCCTCTACGGCGCCATCTATGGGATCTAATTCTAAGAAGAAGTTCTTTGATTCCCAGATGCTAATGGCTTTCTCCTGTAAGATAAAAATTAAACTATTATCAGGCTTCATTCTCATACATATATCCATGTGTAGTAACACAGGCTAGATGAAAGAAATAATAGCAATCAGACGTCACTTTAAGCCCGATTACTAAAAGAATCCTACCATTTTACACTCTGACAGAAAGCCCGATAATAGGAACTCTCAGTAACTCCACGTCTACCAATCAGAAAGCATCAACTGGTAACAGTATGGTAGGACATTACACTATGACTATGGTAGGATTAGAGTGTGAGCCCCTCTGAGGACAGTCAGTGAGATGACTATGTACTCTGTAATGTGCTGCAGAAGATGTCAGTGCTATATAAATACATAATAATAATATGGTAGGACATTAGACTATGACTATGGCAGGATTAGGGTGTGAGCTCCTCTGAGGACAGTCAGTGACATGACTATGTACTCTGTAATGTGCTGCAGAAGATGTCAGTGCTATATAAATACATAATAATAATAATATGGTAGGACATTAGACTATGACTATGGTAGGATTAGAGTGTGAGCTACTCTGAGGACAGTCAGTGACATGACTATGTACTCTGTAATGTGCTGCAGAAGATGTCAGTGCTATATAAATACATAATAATATGGTAGGACATTACACTATGACTATGGTAGGATTAGAGTGTGAGCTCCTCTGAGGACAGTCAGTGACATCACTATGTACTCTGTAATGTGCTGCAGAAGATGTCAGTGCTATATAAATACATAATAAAAATATGGTAGGACATTAGACTATGACTATGGTAGGATTAGAGTGTGAGCTCCTCTGAGGACAGTCAGTGACATCACTATGTACTCTGTAATGTGCTGCAGAAGATGTCGGTGCTATATAAATACATAATAATAATATGGTAGGACATTAGACTATGACTATGGTAGGATTAGAGTGTGAGCTCCTCTGGAGACAGTCACTGATATGACTATGTACTCTGTACAGTGCTGCAGAAGATGTCAGTGCTATATAAATACATAATAATAATATGATAGGACATTAGACTATGACTATGGTAGGATTAGATTGTGAGCTCCTCTGAGGGCAGTCAGTGACATGACTATGTACTCTGTAATGTGCTGCAGAAGATGTCAGTGCTATATAAATACATAATAATAATATGGTAGGACATTACACTATGACTATGGTAGGATTAGAGTGTGAGCTCCTCTGATGACAGTCAGTGACATGACTATGTACGCTACTCTGTAATGTGCTGCAGAAGATGTCAGTGCTATATAAATACATAATAATAATAATATGGAGGGACACTAGACTATGACTATGGTAGGATTAGAGTGTGAGCTCCTCTGGGGACAGTCAGTGACATGACTATGTACTCTGTAATGTGCTGCAGAAGATGTCAGTGCTATATAAATACATGATAATATGGTAGGACATTAGACTATGACTATGGTAGGATTAGATTGTGAGCTCCTCTGAGGACAGTCAGTGACATGACTATGTACTCTGTAATGTGCTGCAGAAGATGTCAGTGCTATATAAATACACAATAATAATAATATGGAGGGACATTAGACTATGACTATGGTAGGATTAGAGTGTGAGCTCCTCTGGGGACAGTCAGTGACATGACTATGTACTCTGTAATGTGCTGCAGAAGATGTCAGTGCTATATAAATACATGATAATATGGCAGGACATTAGACTATGACTATGGTAGGATTAGATTGTGAGCTCCTCTGAGGACAGTCAGTGACATGACTATGTACTCTGTAAAGTGCTGAATGAGATGTCAGTGTTATATAAATACATAATAATAATATGGTACGACATTAGACTATGACTATGGTAGAATTAGGTTATGAGCTCCTCTGAGGACAGTCAGTGACATGACTATGTACTCTGTAAAGTGCTGCAGAAGATGTCAGTGCTATATAAATACATGATAATATGGTAGGACATTAGACTATGACTATGGCAGAATTAGATTGTGAGCTCCTCTGAGGACAGTCAGTGACATGACTATGTACTCTGTACTGTGCTGCAGAAGATGTCAGTGCTATACAATGTAATATTTATAGTTAGCTATACTACAGCTAGTTAGTTGTAACAGGTTAATGTTTTGCGTAGCGACTTACGCTGAGCCCCAGCTTTAAGTGTTCGTACTGCTCGGACACCCAGAATCCTCGGCGGTCCTCCAGCTCAATGTAAGGCTCTTGGGGGTATCGAGTCCTGTATTTTTTTAAGAAGCCACCTTCGAAGTCCGCCAGCACGCCATCCATATCCACCAGGACGCGCAGGCGGCGTGGCGCAACGGAGGAGCACATCCTGCAGTTCCGCAGACCCGCGGCGAGGACGGTTCCCCCGCGGAGCAGCTTAGGCAAGGACATGGCCTCTGCGAAACTACATGCGCCTTCTACAGGAGAGACCGCCGGAACCTCTATGGTACAGGTGCACGGAACCTCTGCGGTCATAGAGCTCCAGATCTACCGCTAACGTAGCCGGAAGGGGTCGGTACGGCGCATAGTCATGTCCACCAGACTCTTTCGGGGGCTCTCTAAACATTAAGCTTGTGCAGTGTGACCCAAAACAAGGTTACCATTCATTCCTGGCATGCAATGACCTCTTCAGTCCCTCTTGTGGTCTTCATTCTGCAGGATGAGCATGATGGCTGGGCGAGAGGCTGCCCTGGATGGCTGGGGACAGGCGATGAGCTGCAGGGGATGCAGCAGCAGGGCTGCAGGAGATTGCAGCAGCTGCAGCGCTCCTCTTACTGGCCTGCTGCGTTACATAACAGGACCCCCGTGTCCCCTGCTGTCCTACATTCCCAGGGAGGGCTCTGCAGTGCAGCAGGGCTGCAGCCAGGGCTCAGCAGTTTCCTGTACTGTTGTTGCTGCTGCAGCTGCTCCTCTCTGCTGCCTTGTAAGGAAAAGTGTCCTCCTCTCCTTAAAGGGACATGCCCCTTCTGCTTGTGTCTCTGTCCTCTGCATGGTAACTGGCTGAGCTTGGTAAAAGATTAACTCCTGCCAGGCTCTGGAGAACGGCTCAGCTCAGCCGCTGCAGGAAAAGCAAAGTTAAACTCCGCACACAATCTATCTATATACTGTATATATAAAATCGGATGTATGTATGTATGTATGTGCCGCGATCACTTGAAAACGGCTTGACCGATTTGAATGAAACTTGGTACACAGATCCCTTACTGCCTGGGATGATATGTTCTGGGGGTCTCGCGTCCCCCCTGCACACCTGGGCGGAGCTACAAACAGCAAATCAGATTCCACCCATTCATGTCAATGGAAAAAATGTAAAAGGCTGCCATTCTCACAGCAATCGAGCCACAGTCCCCACACTTGGCACAGGCGGTCACTTGGTGACCGAGGTTACAAATCCAGGAAAAGTGGGCGGGGCATAAAACAGCCAATCAAATTTTAGCCATTCATTTTAAATGGGAAAATGTAAACTGCAGCCATTCTTACACTGTTAGTGGCAGGGTTGTAAAACTTGGTACACTTGGTCACTGGGTGACTGGGATTAACTTCTTGCCGACCGTTCCAAGCCAATTGGCGTAAAGGCAGAGATGGCAGGGGATTGCGCCTGCCGATGTGTGTGCATCTCCGCTTGAATGACAGAGCGGTCTCCCAGCAGCGATCGCCGTCTATTTACTTTGTACAGCGCTGCGATTTACGGCAGCGCTGTACTGGGGACAGCCGTGTGACATGGCTGTCCCCCTGGGAGGCTCAAGAGTGATCGGCTGTCATAGGCTGGCGGCGGGAGGGTGGGGGAGAAAAAAATAAATAGGAAAAATTCTAATATATATATATATATATATATATATATATATATATATATATATATATATATATATATATAAATAAATAAAAAAAATAAACAAACATGCTGACAGCAATTAGAGCCCACCAACAGAAATCTCTGTTGGTGGGTAGAAAAGGGGGGAATCACTTGTGTGCTGAGTTTTATGGAGTTTTATGGCCCTGCAGCGTGCCCTTAACAGCTGCAGTGGCCTAATTTGTAAAAATAGCCTGGTCACTAGGGGGGTGTAAGCCTACGGTCCTTAAAGAGAACCAGAGATGAAGCACCCTCTTGTATTTTACCTTATAAATCAGTGGGAACATGACAGTAAACACCTAATCTGCTCTTTTTTTCATTGTTCTCTGTTTAATCTGACTGTTATCACCTCTGATAAGAATCCCTGACTGAGCACAAGATTATAGCTGAGTCTGTCTTCTCTGGTGTCTTTTCAAGCCCAAGCCTGCCCCCTTGTGGCTCTGCTATAATGACTCAGCTAAAATCATTCCTGGCAAAGCCAGACTGAATGCTCAGTCTGGGATTCTTATCACAGCTGATAACAGACACTTTTAGCAGTGAGGATGAAACAGAGAGCATGGTAAGTGTTTTCTCTAATGTTCTTACTGATATACATGGTAAAATACATGAGGGTGCTTCGTCTCTGGTTCCCTTTAAGTGCTTAATATTCAAAAAGTGGGTGGAGCCTACAAAAACCAATCAAAGTTCACCTATTGATTTTCAGGGGTGATATTTAAATTGATGTCATTCATACACTGTTAATGGCAGAGGCTTCAAACTTGTACAGTTGGCCGTTGGGTGACTGGGGTTCAGATTCTAAAAAGGGGGCTGAGCCACAAACAGCCAATCAGATTTGTTTGCTTGATTTTAATGGGAAAATGTAAACTGCTTCCATTCTCACAGTATTATGCCAAGAACCCCGGAGCTCCCAAACTTGGTCACTGACTGATGACTGAGGTTAGAAAAAGTGGCCGGACCCAACAACCAAATACATGCCCAGGCAACACCGGGTCTTCAGCTAGTCTCTTTATAAAACAAGTAATACAGAGCGGTTAGCGGCAATAAACTACATCTGATCAACTGAATTCAGTAACGGCACAACGACGGTCTGCCAGATTGTTAGCAGAAGTGGGATTGAGAATTGAGAATACCAGAAGCGCATAACTAGGAACAACGAACACCGATTAACAACCGCCAGGACAGATCGGTCTACACAGACGATGATCGCTGAGTTTTACCGTGCTTGAGACACTTTTTTTAGCGATTTCCTGGCAGAATAAAACTTCTGAGGGCAGAGGGGGATAAAATACATTAACTATTGACCTTTTTCTAACTCTGGGACACCTAAAGGGACCCTGAGCTGTCAATAAAAATGAATTTGGGACTTACCTGGGGCTTCCTCCAGCCCACCGTAAGCCGTGAGGTCCCCCGACATCCTCCTGGCTCCTCGCACAGTCCCCCTGGCCGCTCAGTTACCTTTCAGGCTGAAGGTCAGCAGTACATTTCCTGGACTGGCAAGCTACACGTCATCATGCCGGCCAGCGTGACAGTCCTGTGCATGCGCGGTTTTCTAACTGTGAACCGCGCATGCGCAGGACTGTCACGCCGGCTGGCGTGATGATGCGTAGTGGCCGCCGTGATGACGGGTAGCATGCCCGTCTAGGAAGTGTACTGCCAACCTTCAGCCCGAAAGTCGCCGGTAACGGAGCTGCCAGCGGGACCGGGAGAGGAGCCAAGAGGATGCTGGGGGACCTCGCAGCGTACAGTGGGCTGGAGGAAGCCCCAGGTGAGTCCCAAGTTCATTTTTATTGACAGGACAGGGTCCCTTTAATAGGCTGCCACTGATTAGAGACGGTAAAACATTCAACCTACTTTGCAACTGTTTAAACATAAAAGAAAACTCTGGGATACTTAAAAAAAAAAAGTCATTTTTAGGAGTAGGAGGATAAATACAATTGTTTATCTCATAAGTTCATTTTTACTTTGGGTTCACTTTAAAGAGAAACTGAGGCCACTATAAAAATCAGTTTGTACCTTTTATTTCTTTTAAGGATCATTGCCAGACATAAACTGCCGCATCCCCGCGGCAAAACAAGGGTTCTATCACCCCTAAATCCCCGGGGCAATGTTGAGGGAGCGCTTCCTGATTGAGGCAGAGCTTTGCGCTGTAGCTCTTCCTCTCGTTGCATCAATCCTCGCTGATCGCCGCCTCTCCCCGCCCCTCTCAGTCTTCCTTCACTAAGAGGGGGCGGAGAGAGGTGGAGAGCCGCGGTGGATTGACGCGAATGGAGGCAGAGCTACAGCATTAAGCTCTGTCTTCCTGGGCAACAAAATCCACGACTAGGAAAGTCGTGGATTTTGCACAGGGGATTTGGGGGGTATAAACCCCTCGTTTTGCCGCGGGGATGCGGCGGTTTATGTAATAATGAAATAAAAGGTAAAAACTGATTTTTATAGTGGCTTCAGAGTCTCTTTAAAGGACCTGTGCCTGCGCAGTACGCTCCTGGTAACATCAGCGGAAGCAAGGTCACGGCAACACAGGCGCAGTGGTTATCAGACTTTAAAGTCTGAAATTCCAGAAGTGAACCAGAGGCGGGGCGGAGCATCGGGGAGTGGCTGTGCGGGCACAGGATGTCTGTGGGGGCCGCCTAGGACGTGCTCTATAGGCAGTAGCAGTGTTAGGCCAGAGCTGCAGCCACTAGGGAACGCTCTATAGGCAGTAGCAGTGTTAGGCCAGAGCTGCAGCCACTAGGGGGTGCTCTATAGGCAGTAGCAGTGTTAGGCCAGAGCTGCAGCCACTAGGGGGAGCTCTATAGGCAGTAGCAGTGTTAGGCCAGAGCTGCGGCCACTAGGGGCACTCTATAGGCAGTAGCAGTGTTAGGCCAGAGCTGCAGCCACTAGGGGGCACTCTATAGGCAGTAGCAGTGTTAGGCCAGAGCTGCAGCCACTAGGGAACGCTCTATAGGCAGTAGCAGTGTTAGGCCAGAGCTGCAGCCACTAGGGGGAGCTCTATAGGCAGTAGCAGTGTTAGGCCAGAGCTGCAGCCACTAGGGGGCGCTCTATAGGCAGTAGCAGTGTTAGGCCAGAGCTGCAGCCACTAGGGGAAGCTCTATAGGCAATAGCAGTGTTAGGCCAGAGCTGCAGCCACTAGTATGTGCTCTATAGACAGTAGCAGTGTTAGGCCTGACCTGCAGCCACTAGGGGGCGCTCTATAGGCAGTAGCAGTGTTAGGCCAGAGCTGCAGCCACTAGGGGGCACTGTATAAGCAGTAGCAGTGTTAGGCCAGAGCTGCAGCCACTAGGGGGCGCTCTATAGGCAGTAGCAGTGTTAGGCCAGAGCTGCAGCCACTAGGGCACGCTCTATAGGCAGTAGCAGTGTTAGGCCAGAGCTGCAGCCACAAGGGGGTGCTCTATAGGCAGTAGCAGTGTTAGGCCAGAGCTGCAGCCACTAGGGGAAGCTCTATAGGCAGTAGCAGTGTTAGGCCAGAGCTGCAGCCACTAGGGGGTGCTCTATAGGCAGTAGCAGTGTTAGGCCAGAGCTGCAGCCACTAGGACGCGCTCTATAGGCAGTAGCAGTGTTAGGCCAGAGCTGCAGCCACTAGGGGGCGCTCTATAGGCAGTAGCAGTGTTAGGCCAGAGCTGCAGCCACTAGGGGTGCTCTATAAGCAGTAGCAGTGTTAGGCCAGAGCTGCAGCCACTAGGGGGTGCTCTATAGGCAGTAGCAGTATTAGGCCAGAGCTGCAGCCACTAGGGGGCGCTCTATAGGCAGTAGCAGTGTTAGGCCAGAGCTGCAGCCACTAGGGTGCACTCTATAGGCAGTAGCAGTGTTAGGCCAGAGCAGCAGCCACTAGGGGGCGCTCTATAGGCAGTAGCAGTGTTAGGCCAGAGCTGCAGCCACTAGGGGGCGCTCTATAGGCAGTAGCAGTATTAGGCCAGAGCTGCAGCCACTAGGGTGCAGTCTATAGGCAGTAGCAGTGTTAGGCCAGAGCTGCAGCCACTAGGGGGTGCAGTCTATAGGCAGTAGCAGTATTAGGCCAGAGCTGCAGCCACTAGGGGGCGCTCTATAGGCAGTAGCAGTGTTAGGCCAGAGCTGCAGCCACTAGGGGGCGCTCTATAGGCAGTAGCAGTGTTAGGGTAGAGCTGCAGCCACTAGGGGGCGCTCTATAGGCAGTAGCAGTGTTAGGCCAGAGCTGCAGCCACTAGGGTGCACTCTATAGGCAGTAGCAGTGTTAGGCCAGAGCAGCAGCCACTAGGGGGCGCTCTATAGGCAGTAGCAGCGTTAGGAAGACTTGCCTAATGCTGGATACACACCATGAGTTTCCGCGTCGCACGTGGCCGTCGATACGCGTCGATTCGATTATTTCCGAACATTTCCAAACGAATTTCGATGATTTTTAGGTCGAATGCCATGTAAAGTATGGCAAATCGACCTAACGATCCATCGAAGCTTGAATCGGACATGTCGGAAATAATCGAATCGACGCGTATCGAAGGCCGCATCGAACGTGGAAAAGCATGGTGTGTATCCAGCATAAGGTCTCCTACTGAATAGGTGCTGGCTTACTGAACAGGCAGAGCCTAGATTCGAACCCTGGTCTCCCATGTCAGAGGCAGAGCCCTTAACCATTACACCTTCCAGTCACACCTTGTCAATAAAATGCTAAAAACACTGGTGGTGGCGCCCTTGATGATATATTACTACGAAATGTTATATACATGAGAAGTGTAACGTCTTACTTTCACAGATGGACAAACCGTTAGGCCTCTTTCACAGTGCGACGTTAAAGTTGCACGTTATAAAATATTTTAACGCAGAGTAACGCACAGCAATAGAAAGTCTGTGCGACGTTCACAGTGCACACGTTGTGTTAGTGTGTAACGTGTAGCATTAGTAGAAAGTGCTGCATGCTGCGCATTTAGCAATGAATCTACTGCGTTACTTGTGTTGCACATGCTCAGTAATATAGATTTTTTTTAAATGTTCCGCATGCGCCATTTTCTTTCCATAGTAAATACATTTTCTAACGTCGCACTGTGAAAGTTTATATGCTTAGCTTTACAACTGCGTTGTGCGACCTTAACGTCGCATCAAACGCAATATCCTACTGTGAACGTAGCCTAAATGAATGGAAAGGGTATATTATTAATCACCTCGGACATCCTTTAGGGCCTCGTTCACATTAGGTGCGCTGAGAAACGTGTAAAAGCGCATGTTAAAAAATGCATGCGCTTGTGTGCTCTTTAGTGCGCGCTTCTGTGCGTTGCGCTGTGCTTTTTCTAAGCCCATTTTTCTTATTGTAGCAGTAGCAGTTGTGAACAAAGCTTTGTTAAACTTTTCATATGTAAATGTATTTTTTTCACAATTAGGCAGGCAATTCTACGCGCTTGTATGCACTAAAAAAGCGCACCCATTCACTTACATTGATGTGCGCTTTACAGCTCAGCGCACAGAAATGCAGCAACACTACGTTTTTGTAACGCTGCTCAGCGCATCGCATAGATGTAAACCAGGCACATGTAATTACATGGGAAAATCAATACCTTGCAGAACACACAGGGCAATGCGCTGTGAAAAGCGCACAGAAACGTCCCTGATGTGAACGAGGCCTTAGGGCCCATTCACACTTGCAAATCACCAAACGTTAGCATTTTGCTCTGGCGATTTTTTAGCGATCGCGTTTAGCGCTTCTATAGCCCTAAAATGCGATTGCCGGGAAATCGCCTGAAAATGGTGCAGGCAACGCATTTGCGTTTTGCGATTTTGAGCGATTTGTGGCGATTAACGCAAATCTCCCAAGTAAGAAAGGGCCCATAGACTTTTATTACACTAGCGCTTTCAAAAGCGCCAGCGTTTGAGCGTTTTGCCGAAATCGCCGGCAAAACGCTCAAGTGTGAATGGGCCCTTAGGGTGCTTTCACACTGGGCCGGTGAGGTATTTTTAGCCTGACACTCCTGCGCACGTGATCGCTTCGGCCACAGGAAATGAACATCATTTCCTTCTTGGCCCGGCTGCCAGACAGGCAGTTAGTACGCGGTAATCCCCAAAGGCCTGTTTTTTAGCGGTGTGGTGCCATCCCTGGGCTGCACTGCTAACGCCAATCTGCAGTCTGAAACAGAAGAAAAGAGCCGACCTGAACTCAGAACTTCCTCTCTGCTCTAAAAGATACACAACAGCACAATAACCTTTAAAGAAAAACATTTCTTTGTTACAGCCGATACAAATCCTAAAATAAACCTACAGTTTCTACTTCCTGATTCATGGAAGCAGACATATTGTTTACAGCCTGTGCTTTCAAATGAGCTTATTTGCCATCTCTGCCATAGGCAGTCATGTGGCACAGGGGAGAGATCAAATTACAACTTGTGATTAGCCACAAATAAGGGGGAATCAAACAGGCTAAACTCTCTACATACATACTGGGTGCATTTCTCTACGTTTTCCTTCTGTCCTGTGCAAGAGTTTAGGTCCACTTTAAGATCTCATAGTGATAAAATAAAAGGAATAATTTGGTACAGTTGCATCATACACTGCTAACACGGCAGAAATGTAACTTATAAAGCAAACCAGCTTAAACTTTGTTATTGGTTTAGTCATAATAGCAGTTACCATTTTGTTCATAGGACAATACTCGAGATCTAACTTACTTAGAATAAATCTAATGCCTGGAACACACCATGCAATTTCCCCTTCAGATAGACCGGTGGAATTATTTCTGACAGGTCCAATCTGATTTCCGATCGTTTTTCCAATCACTTCTATACAAAATTGATAAAAAAAAAAATCATAAAAATTGATCAGAAAGCTATACTGCTATACAACGCGTTTTTTCAAGCGTTTTGCGATTTCCCTATACTTTCCATTGAGGCAAATCGCCCCCAAAATAGTACAGGCAGCGCTTTGGTGAGCGGATCGGAATCGAACCGCTCAGATGTGATCACTCTCATAGGGAATCATGGCACAAGCGCTGTTAGGGCGAATTTCAAAATCGCCGGCGCTTAAAAAAATACGATAACGCCCTCGGTGTGAATGAGCCCTAAATACACGGAAAAAGTTTAGGATCGATTAAAAGCATATTTGGCAGAAAAATCCTCCACATATTTCCCCAAATCTGTACATTAGTGCTGAAAGAGGAAGACATTAGGCTTTGGTTGCCAAGGAGGCACTGTGCTAGTGACAGGCATGCTCCTCCTCGCCCCTCCCTGTCAGATTCCTGCATCACGTGATCCCGCCCATCCCTAGCAGGAATGCATCACGTGACCCCGCCCATCCCTGTCAGAGTCCCTAATCATGTGACCCCGCCTCCTTCTCTTCATTCCATATTCCGCGCCTCCCCAGTGACGTCACGCACAGGGAAGTTTCCTTATCCCCGCCTCTTCGGCGGACGCAGGTGTGTGACGTCAGTGCCCTCCCTCTCGCGAGACGCGCGGCGTTCCCCTCACATCGCGCGGCCGGTGTGTGAAGTCTCGCGAGACCCGGCTGCACAGAGTGCAGAGTGAGTTGAGCCCGCGCTCCGCTCTCTCCCGGCACCGGCCTCACCGCGGGGGGTGGAGCCACCGGCCATGGCGTCCGCTCTGGAGCAGTTCGTCACCAGCGTCCGCCAGCTCTCCGCCCAGGGTGAGTGCAGGGGGGCGGGGTCTGTCTGCGCCTCGTGCCTCATGTCACTGCCAGTCCAATGTATACTGTCCTTCCCAACCCCCCTACTACCTCTATATATACTGTGCTTGTCTATATACTGTGCCCCCCTCACTGCCTGTCCTATAAATACTGTGCTTTCCTGTATATACTGTGCCCCCCACTGCCAGTCTATATATACTGTGTCCCACCCCCCTGCTGCCTGTCTATATACTGTGCCCCCCACTGCCAGTCTAGACATACTATCCTCCCCAACCCCTCTACTGCCTCTTTATATACGGTGCTTCCCTGTATACACTGTGCCTTCCCTCACTGCCTGTCCAATATATACTGTCCTTCCCAACCCCCCTACTACCTCTATATATACTGTGCCTGTCTATATACTGTGCCCCCCACTGCCAGTCTATATATACTGTGTCCCACCCCCCTGCTGCCTGTCTATATACTGTGCCCCCCACTGCCAGTCTATATATACTGTGCCTCCCCCTCACTGCCTGTCCTATATATACTGTGCCTCCCCCTCACTGCCTGTCCTATATATACTGTGCCTCCCCCTCACTGCCTGTCCTATATATACTGTGCCTCCCCCTCACTGCCTGTCCTATATATACTGTGCCTCCCCCTCACTGCCTGTCCTATATATACTGTGCCTCCCCCTCACTGCCTGTCCTATATATACTGTGCCTCCCCCTCACTGCCTGTCTATATATACTGTGCCTCCCCCTCACTGCCTGTCTATATATACTGTGCCTCCCCCTCACTGCCTGTCTATATATACTGTGCCTCCCCCTCACTGCCTGTCCTATATATACTGTGCCTCCCCCTCACTGCCTGTCCTATATATACTGTGCCTCCCCCTCACTGCCTGTCCTATATATACTGTGCCTCCCCCTCACTGCCTGTCCTATATATACTGTGCCTCCCCCTCACTGCCTGTCCTATATATACTGTGCCTCCCCCTCACTGCCTGTCCTATATATACTGTGCCTCCCCCTCACTGCCTGTCCTATATATACTGTGCCTCCCCCTCACTGCCTGTCCTATATATACTGTGCCTCCCCCTCACTGCCTGTCTATATATACTGTGCCTCCCCCTCACTGCCTGTCTATATACTGTGCCTCCCCCTCACTGCCTGTCCTATATATACTGTGCCTCCCCCTCACTGCCTGTCCTATATATACTGTGCCTTCCCTCACTGCCTGTCCTATATATACTGTGCCTCCCCCTCACTGCCTGTCTATATATACTGTGCCTCCCCCTCACTGCCTGTCCTATATATACTGTCCCCCCCCCCTCACTGCCTGTCCTATATATACTGTGCCCCCCCCCCCCTCACTGCCTGTCCTATATATACTGTGCCCCCCCCCCATCACTGCCTGTCCTATATATACTGTGCCTCCCCCTCACTGCCTGTCCTATATATACTGTGCCTCCCCCTCACTGCCTGTCCTATATATACTGTGCCTCCCCCTCACTGCCTGTCCTATATATACTGTGCCTCCCCCTCACTGCCTGTCCTATATATACTGTGCCTCCCCTCACTGCCTGTCCTATATATACTGTGCCTTCCCTCACTGCCTGTCCTATATATACTGTGCCTCCCCCTCACTGCCTGTCCTATATATACTGTGCCTCCCCCTCACTGCCTGTCCTATATATACTGTGCCTCCCCTCACTGCCTGTCCTATATATACTGTGCCTCCCCCTCACTGCCTGTCCTATATATACTGTGCCTCCCCCTCACTGCCTGTCCTATATATACTGTGCCTCCCCCTCACTGCCTGTCCTATATATACTGTGCCTCCCCCTCACTGCCTGTCCTATATATACTGTGCCTCCCCCTCACTGCCTGTCCTATATATACTGTGCCTCCCCCTCACTGCCTGTCCTATATATACTGTGCCTCCCCCTCACTGCCTGTCCTATATATACTGTGCCTCCCCCTCACTGCCTGTCCTATATATACTGTGCCTCCCCCTCACTGCCTGTCCTATATATACTGTGCCTCCCCCTCACTGCCTGTCCTATATATACTGTGCCTCCCCCTCACTGCCTGTCCTATATATACTGTGCCTCCCCCTCACTGCCTGTCTATATATACTGTGCCTCCCCCTCACTGCCTGTCTATATACTGTGCCTCCCCCTCACTGCCTGTCCTATATATACTGTGCCTCCCCCTCACTGCCTGTCCTATATATACTGTGCCTTCCCTCACTGCCTGTCCTATATATACTGTGCCTCCCCCTCACTGCCTGTCTATATATACTATGCCTCCCCCTCACTGCCTGTCCTATATATACTGTCCCCCCCCCCCCTCACTGCCTGTCCTATATATACTGTGCCCCCCCCTCACTGCCTGTCCTATATATACTGTGCCCCCCCCCCATCACTGCCTGTCCTATATATACTGTGCCTCCCCCTCACTGCCTGTCCTATATATACTGTGCCTCCCCCTCACTGCCTGTCTATATATACTGTGCCTCCCCCTCACTGCCTGTCCTATATATACTGTGCCTCCCCCTCACTGCCTGTCCTATATATACTGTGCCTTCCCCTCACTGCCTGTCCTATATATACTGTGCCTTCCCTCACTGCCTGTCCTATATATACTGTGCCTCCCCCTCACTGCCTGTCCTATATATACTGTGCCTCCCCCTCACTGCCTGTCCTATATATACTGTGCCTCCCCCTCACTGCCTGTCTATATATACTGTGCCTTCCCTCACTGCCTGTCCTATATATACTGTGCCTCCCCCTCACTGCCTGTCCTATATATACTGTGCCTCCCCCTCACTGCCTGTCTATATATACTGTGCCTCCCCCTCACTGCCTGTCTATATATACTGTGCCTCCCCCTCACTGCCTGTCTATATACTGTGCCTCCCCCTCACTGCCTGTCCTATATATACTGTGCCTCCCTCTCATTGCCTGTCTATATATACTGTGCCTCCCTCTCACTGCCTGTCTATATATACTGTGCCTCCCCCTCACTGCCTGTCTATATATACTGTGCCTCCCCCTCACTGCCTGTCTATATATACTGTGCCTCCCCCTCACTGCCTGTCTATATATACTGTGCCTCCCCCTCACTGCCTGTCCTATATATACTGTGCCTCCCCCTCACTGCCTGTCCTATATATACTGTGCCTCCCCCTCACTGCCTGTCCTATATATATACTGTGCCTCCCCCTCACTGCCTGTCCTATATATATATACTGTGCCTCCCCCTCACTGCCTGTCCTATATATACTGTGCCTCCCCCTCACTGCCTGTCCTATATATACTGTGCCTCCCCCTCACTGCCTGTCCTATATATACTGTGCCTCCCCCTCACTGCCTGTCCTATATATACTGTGCCTCCCCCTCACTGCCTGTCCTATATATACTGTGCCTCCCCCTCACTGCCTGTCTATATATACTGTGCCTCCCCCTCACTGCCTGTCCTATATATACTTTCCCCCCCCCCCCTCACTGCCTGTCTATATATACTGTGCCTTCCCTCACTGCCTGTCCTATATATACTGTGCCTTCCCTCACTGCCTGTCCTATATATACTGTGCCTCCCCCTCACTGCCTGTCCTATATATACTGTGCCTCCCCCTCACTGCCTGTCTATATATACTGTGCCTCCCCCTCACTGCCTGTCTATATATACTGTGCCTCCCCCTCACTGCCTGTCTATATATACTGTGCCTCCCCCTCACTGCCTGTCTATATATACTGTGCCTCCCCCTCACTGCCTGTCTATATATACTGTGCCTCCCCCTCACTGCCTGTCTATATACTGTGCCTCCCCCTCACTGCCTGTCCTATATATACTGTGCCTCCCTCTCATTGCCTGTCTATATATACTGTGCCTCCCTCTCACTGTCTGTCTATATATACTGTGCCTCCCCCTCACTGCCTGTCTATATATACTGTGCCTCCCCCTCACTGCCTGTCTATATATACTGTGCCTCCCCCTCACTGCCTGTCTATATATACTGTGCCTCCCCCTCACTGCCTGTCCTATATATACTGTGCCTCCCCCTCACTGCCTGTCCTATATATACTGTGCCTCCCCCTCACTGCCTGTCCTATATATACTGTGCCTCCCCCTCACTGCCTGTCCTATATATATACTGTGCCTCCCCCTCACTGCCTGTCCTATATATATACTGTGCCTCCCCCTCACTGCCTGTCCTATATATATATACTGTGCCTCCCCCTCACTGCCTGTCCTATATATATACTGTGCCTCCCTCTCACTGCCTGTCCTATATATATACTGTGCCTCCCTCTCACTGCCTGTCCTATATATATACTGTGCCTCCCCCTCACTGCCTGTCCTATATATACTGTGCCTCCCCCTCACTGCCTGTCCTATATATACTGTGCCTCCCCCTCACTGCCTGTCCTATATATACTGTGCCTCCCCCTCACTGCCTGTCCTATATATACTGTGCCTCCCCCTCACTGCCTGTCCTATATATACTGTGCCTCCCCCTCACTGCCTGTCCTATATACACTGTGCCTCCCCCTCACTGCCTGTCTATATATACTGTGCCTCAATAGCAGGGCTGTGGAGTCGGAGTCGTGGAGTCGGGCAATTTTGGGTGCCTGGAGTCGGAGTCGGGAAAAAATGCTCTGACTCCTAATGAATTTGTAACTGTAATTAAAATAGAAAATATGATCAAATGTTCTATTTCTCAGGTAATAGTCATTAAAAACAATGTATATATACAGTATCTATACAGTAATAGCTGTGCTTAGTCCACAAAAATGAAATAAACCAATCAAAATCAGTTACTTGTGCTGCTTCAATAAAGCAGTCCCCGTATTTTTAAGGTCAGATATACATATCTGATTGTGACTGTATATATGATGTGTACACAGGAATCTCTTATACTAAATAACATCTATGCTGTAAGAATAAAGCCTGATGTGTAGCTGTGTCACTAATAGAGATGGTCAACGAGATGGAAATAATTCTGCACTGATGCTGATTTATGCAAATGTATGCACTCCCTTTGCTGATGAAATCAAATAATTTAATATGTTGTTAAAATTTGGTTTGGTGACTACAAATTAAAGGGTAACTGAGACGGATGAAAAGTAAAGTTTTATACATACCTGGGGCTTCCTCCAGCCCCCTTCAGGCTAATCAGTCCCTCGCTGTCCTCCACCACCCGGATCTTCTGCTATGAGTCCTGGTAATTCAGCCAGTCAGCGCTGTCCGGCCGCATGCCGCTCCCACAGCCAGGAACATTCTGCCCTGCGCAATAGTGCTGCACAGGTGTAGTATGCTCCTGGCGGCGGAGTGTGTGCATGCGCACTACGCCAGACTGGCTCAAGTACCTGGACTCATAGCAGAAGATCCAGGTGGTGGAGGAGGACAGTGAGGGACTGATTATCCTGAAGGCGGCTGGA